>NC_092420.1:138918-221418 GCF_040894005.1 Engystomops pustulosus
GGGGATACAATCTATTACTCTCTGTTATCAGTAATTACACCCCGGGGAGAGGAGACTGTACAGGGGGATACAATCTATTACTCTCTGTTATCAGCCATTACACCCCGGGGGGAGGAGACTGTACAGGGGGGGATACAATCTATTACTCTCTGTTATCAGCCATTACACCCCGGGGAGAGGAGACTGTACAGGGGGGATACAATCTATTACTCTCTGTTATCAGCCATTACACCCCAGGGAGAGGAGACTGTACAGGGGGGATACAATCTATTACTCTCTGTTATCAGCCATTACACCCCGGGGAGAGGAGACTGTACAGGGGGGGGGGATACAATCTATTACTCTCTGTTATCAGCCATTACATCCCGGGGAGAGGAGACTGTACAGGGGGGATACAATCTATTACTCTCTGTTATCAGCCATTACATCCCGGGGAGAGGAGACTGTACAGGGGGGGATACAATCTATTACTCTCTGTTATCAGCCATTACACCCCGGGGAGAGGAGACTGTACAGGGGGGATACAATCTATTACTCTCTGTTATCAGCCATTACATCCGGGGAGAGGAGACTGTACAGGGGGATACAATCTATTACTCTCTGTTATCAGCCATTACATCCCGGGGAGAGGAGACTGTACAGGGGGGATACAATCTATTACTCTCTGTTATCAGCCATTACACCCCGGGGAGAGGAGACTGTACAGGGGGGATACAATCTATTACTCTCTGTTATCAGCCATTACACCCCGGGGAGAGGAGACTGTACAGGGGGGGATACAATCTATTACTCTCTGTTATCAGCCATTAGACCCCGGGGAGAGGAGACTGTACAGGGGGGGGGGTACAATCTATTACTCTCTGTTATCAGCCACTACATCCCCGGGAGAGGAGACTGTACAGGGGGATACAATCTATTACTCTCTGTTATCAGCCATTACACCCCGGGGAGAGGAGACTGTACAGGGGGGATACAATCTATTACTCTCTGTTATCAGCCATTACACCCCGGGGAGAGGAGACTGTACAGGGGGGGGATACAATCTATTACTCTCTGTTATCAGCCATTACACCCCGGGGAGAGGAGACTGTACAGGGGGGGATACAATCTATTACTCTCTGTTATCAGCCATTACATCCCGGGGAGAGGAGACTGTACAGGGGGATACAATCTATTACTCTCTGTTATCAGCCAGGCCTCCTGTGTTGCTCGTTCCCCCTCCCCCTCCTGGTGGTGACATCTGAGTTCAGGGCCACAGGCTGGAGCCAATAGCAGGTGACGTTTGGGGGGTGTGCGTCCATGTGACGTTGGGGTGTGGTGGGGGCGCGGCCGGGATGTATAGACACGAGTCTTATTTATAGTCGTTGTGATACCATCAGATGTAAACAGCGCGAGGCGCCACCATAACACACGGGTTAACCATTAGCGGGAGGTCACAGCGAGAATCTCTCCTGCAGATTCTGGAGTCGCTTCTTCCGGGACTGATTTTATTAGAGGATCCAGTAACAAGTCTCTGCGAGCTCCAAGAGTGACATTGTATCTATGAAACATCTGACATCATCATCTCATGCCCCTCCTCCTCCAGGTCTATGTATGACATCATCATCTCATGCCCCTCCTCCTCCAGGTCTATGTATGATGTCATCTCATGCCCCTCCTCCTCCAGGTCTATGTATGATGTCATCTCATGCCCCTCCTCCTCCAGGTCTATGTATGATGTCATCTCATGCCCCTCCTCCTCCAGGTCTATGTATGACATCATCATCTCATGCCCCTCCTCCTCCAGGTCTATGTATGATGTCATCTCATGCCCCTCCTCCTCCAGGTCTATGAATGACATCATCATCTCATGCCCCTCCTCCCCCAGGTCTATGTATGATGTCATCTCATGCCCCTCCTCCTCCAGGTCTATGAATGACATCATCATCTCATGCCCCTCCTCCTCTAGGTCTATGTATGATGTCATCTCATGCCCCTCCTCCCCCAGGTCTATGTATGACATCATCATCTCATGCCCCTCCTCCCCCAGGTCTATGTATGATGTCATCTCATGCCCCTCCTCCCCCAGGTCTATGTATGACATCATCATCTCATGCCCCTCCTCCCCCAGGTCTATGTATGATGTCATCTCATGCCCCTCCTCCCCCAGGTCTATGTATGACATCATCATCTCATGCCCCTCCTCCCCCAGGTCTATGTATGATGTCATCTCATGCCCCTCCTCCCCCAGGTCTATGTATGATGTCATCTCATGCCCCTCCTCCCCCAGGTCTATGTATGATGTCATCCCATGTCCCTCCTCCCCCAGGTCTATGTATGATGTCATCTCATGCCCCTCCTCCTCCAAGTCTATGTATGATGTCATCTCATGCCCCTCCTCCTCCAGGTCTATGTATGATGTCATCTCATGTCCCTCCTCCCCCAGGTCTATGTATGATGTCATCTCATGCCCCTCCTCCTCCAAGTCTATGTATGATGTCATCTCATGCCCCTCCTCCTCCAGGTCTATGTATGATGTCATCTCATGCCCCTCCTCCTCCAGGTCTATGTATGATGTCATCCCATGCCCCTCCTCCTCCAGGTCAATGTATGATGTCATCCCATGCCCCTCCTCCTCCAGGTCTATATATGATGTCATCTCATGCCCCTCCTCCTCCAGGTCTATGTATGATGTCATCCCATGCCCCTCCTCCTCCAGGTCAATGTATGATGTCATCCCATGCCCCTCCTCCTCCAGGTCTATATATGATGTCATCTCATGCCCCTCCTCCTCCAGGTCAATGTATGATGTCATCCCATGCCCCTCCTCCTCCAGGTCTATATATGATGTCATCCCATGCCCCTCCTCCTCCAGGTCTATATATGATGTCATCTCATGCCCCTCCTCCTCCAGGTCTATATATGATGTCATCTCATGCCCTCCTCCCCCAGGTCTATGTATGATGTCATCTCATGCCCCTCCTCCTCCAGGTCAATGTATGATGTCATCCCATGCCCCTCCTCCTCCAGGTCTATATATGATGTCATCTCATGCCCCTCCTCCTCCAGGTCTATATATGATGTCATCTCATGCCCCTCCTCCCCCAGGTCTATGTATGATGTCATCTCATGCCCCTCCTCCTCCAGGTCAATGTATGACGTCCTCATGAGGTCTTGTACATCAGGTGCATCACCTGCAACTTTATAAAAAGTCACAAAAAAACCGCAAAAGCCCAAAACTCAACTAACGCAAGAGTCAAACACCAGAGAGTAAACCTGTCCCCACCTACACTGACACACAGCGACCAACCCTCAGCTGTGACAAGTACACAGGTACATACCGTGACGCTCCCGCTCTGGGGCTTGCAGGGGGGAAAGAGGCCGAACAGGGGTCATCACAAGGCCCTGAAAATGACGTCACTCAGGTCCTGCCGCCCCGGAGAATATCACGATCTGGAGGCTGCAGGACCTGCGATGATGTCACGATCACATGACCTGCAGCCGAAGGTAGTGCAGGACCTCTGGCGGTGAGGTAAGAGGGTAACAAGAGGGGCAACTGAGTGATGGGGGAGAACCTGAGGGGTAACTGAGTGATGGGGAGAACCTGAGGGATAACTGAGTGATGGGGAGAACCTGAGGGGTAACTGAGTGATGGGGGAGAACCTGAGGGGTAACTGAGTGATGGGGAGAACCTGAGGGGTAACTGAGTGATGGGGGAGAACCTGAGGGGTAACTGAGTGATGGGGGAGAACCTGAGGGGTAACTGAGTGATGGGGAGAACCTGAGGGGTAACTGAGTGATGGGGAGAACCTGAGGGGTAACTGACTGATGGGGGAGAACCTGAGGGGTAACTGAGTGATGGGGAGAACCTGAGGGGTAACTGAGTGATGAGGAGAACCTGAGGGGTAACTGAGTGATGGGGAGAACCTGAGGGGTAACTGAGTGATGGGGGAGAACCTGAGGGGTAACTGAGTGATGGGGAGAACCTGAGGGGTAACTGAGTGATGGGGAGAACCTGAGGGGTAACTGAGTGATGGGGAGAACCTGAGGGGTAACTGAGTGATGGGGGAGAACCTGAGGGGTAACTGAGTGATGGGGCAGAACCTGAGGGGTAACTGAGTGATGGGGAGAACCTGAGGGGTAACTGAGTGATGGGGAGAACCTGAGGGGTAACTGAGTGATGGGGAGAACCTGAGGGGCAACTGAGTGATGGGGAGAACCTGAGGGGTAACTGAGTGATGGGGAGAACCTGAGGGGTAACTGAGTGATGGGGGAGAACCTGAGGGTTAACTGAGTGATGGGGGAGAACCTGAGGGTTAACTGAGTGATGGGGGAGAACCTGAGGGATAACTGAGTGATGGGGGAGAACCTGAGGGGTAACTGAGTGATGGGGAGAACCTGAGGGGTAACTGAGTGATGGGGGAGAACCTGAGGGGTAACTGAGTGATGGGGAGAACCTGAGGGGTAACTGAGTGATGGGGAGAACCTGAGGGGTAACTGAGTGATGGGGGAGAACCTGAGGGTTAACTGAGTGATGGGGGAGAACCTGAGGGTTAACTGAGTGATGGGCAGGACCTGAGGGGTAACTGAGTGATGGGGGAGAACCTGAGGGGTAACTGAGTGATGGGGAGAACATGAGGGGTAACTGAGTGATGGGGAGAACATGAGGGGTAACTGAGTGATGGGGCAGAACCTGAGGGGTAACTGAGTGATGGGGAGAACCTGAGGGGTAACTGAGTGATGGGGAGAACCTGAGGGGTAACTGAGTGATGGGGCAGAACCTGAGGGGTAACTGAGTGATGGGGAGAACCTGAGGGGTAACTGAGTGATGGGGAGAACATGAGGGATAACTGAGTGATGGGCAGGACCTGAGGGGTAACTGAGTGATGGGGAGAACATGAGGGATAACTGAGTGATGGGGGAGAACCTGAGGGGTAACTGAGTGATGGGGCAGAACCTGAGGGGTAACTGAGTGATGGGGCAGAACCTGAGGGGTAACTGAGTGATGGGGGAGAACCTGAGGGGTAACTGAGTGATGGGGGAGAACCTGAGGGGTAACTGAGTGATGGGGCAGAACCTGAGGGGTAACTGAGTGATGGGGGAGAACCTGAGGGGTAACTGAGTGATGGGGGAGAACCTGTTGGGTAACTGAGTGATGGGGCAGAACCTGAGGGGTAACTGAGTGATGGGGAGAACCTGAGGGGTAACTGAGTGATGGGGAGAACCTGAGGGGTAACTGAGTGATGGGGAGAACCTGAGGGGTAACTGAGTGATGGGGAGAACCTGAGGGGCAACTGAGTGATGGGGGAGAACCTGAGGGGTAACTGAGTGATGGGGCAGAACCTGAGGGGCAACTGAGTGATGGGGGAGAACCTGAGGGGTAACTGAGTGATGGGGGAGAACCTGAGGGGCAACTGAGTGATGGGGGAGAACCTGAGGGGCAACTGAGTGATGGGGGAGAACCTGAGGGGTAACTGAGTGATGGGGGAGAACCTGAGGGGTAACTGAGTGATGGGGAGAACCTGAGGGGCAACTGAGTGATGGGGAGAACCTGAGGGGCAACTGAGTGATGGGGCAGAACCTGAGGGGTAACTGAGTGATGGGGCAGAACCTGAGGGGTAACTGAGTGATGGGGCAGAACCTGAGGGGTAACTGAGTGATGGGGAGAACATGAGGGGCAACTGAGTGATGGGGCAGAACCTGAGGGGTAACTGAGTGATGGGGCAGAACCTGAGGGGTAACTGAGTGATGGGGCAGAACCTGAGGGGTAACTGAGTGATGGGGCAGAACCTGAGGGGTAACTGAGTGATGGGGCAGAACCTGAGGGGTAACTGAGTGATGGGGCAGAACCTGAGGGGTAACTGAGTGATGGGGCAGAACCTGAGGGGTAACTGAGTGATGGGGGAGAACCTGAGGGGTAACTGAGTGATGGGGGAGAACCTGAGGGGTAACTGAGTGATGGGGGAGAACCTGAGGGGTAACTGAGTGATGGGGCAGAACCTGAGGGGTAACTGAGTGATGGGGCAGAACCTGAGGGGTAACTGAGTGATGGGGGAGAACCTGAGGGGTAACTGAGTGATGGGGGAGAACCTGTTGGGTAACTGAGTGATGGGGCAGAACCTGAGGGGTAACTGAGTGATGGGGAGAACCTGAGGGGTAACTGAGTGATGGGGGAGAACCTGAGGGGTAACTGAGTGATGGGGGAGAACCTGAGGGGCAACTGAGTGATGGGGAGAACCTGAGGGGTAACTGAGTGATGGGGCAGAACTTGAGGGGCAACTGAGTGATGGGGGAGAACCTGAGGGGTAACTGAGTGATGGGGGAGAACCTGAGGGGTAACTGAGTGATGGGGCAGAACCTGAGGGGTAACTGAGTGATGGGGCAGAACCTGAGGGTTAACTGAGTGATGGGGAGAACCTGAGGGGCAACTGAGTGATGGGGGAGAACCTGAGGGGTAACTGAGTGATGGGGGAGAACCTGAGGGGTAACTGAGTGATGGGGCAGAACCTGAGGGGTAACTGAGTGATGGGGAGAACCTGAGGGGTAACTGAGTGATGGGGCAGAACATGAGGGGTAACTGAGTGATGGGGCAGAACCTGAGGGGTAACTGAGGGGATGCTCCATAGGGAGGGGGCGCTCTCTATAGGGAGGGGGCGCTCTCTATAGGGAGGGGGCGCTCTATAGGGAGGGAGCGCTCTATAGGGAGGGGGCGCTCTATAGGCAGGGAGCGCTCTATAGGCAGGGAGCGCTCTATAGGGAGGGGGCTCTCTATAGGGAGGGGGCGCTCTATAGGCAGGGAGCGCTCTATAGGGAGGGGGCGCTCTATAGGGAGGGGGCTCTCTATAGGGAGGGGGCGCTCTATAGGGAGGGGGCTCTCTATAGGGAGGGGGCGCTCTATAGGCAGGGGGCTCTCTATAGGGAGGGTGCGCTCTATAGGCAGGGGGCTCTCTATAGGGAGGGGGCTCTCTATAGGGAGGGGGCGCTCTATAGGCAGGGGGGCTCTCTATAGGGAGGGGGCGCTTTATAGGCAGGGGGCGCTCTATAGGCAGGGGGCTCTCTATAGGGAGGGGGCGCTCTATAGGCAGGGGGCGCTCTATAGGGAGGGGGCTCTCTATAGGGAGGGGGCGCTCTATAGGGAGGGGGCGCTCTATAGGGAGGGGGTGCTCTATAGGCAGGGGGGCGCTCTATAGGGAGGGGCGCTCTATAGGCAGGGGGCGCTCTATAGGGAGTGGGCGCTCTATAGGGAGGGTGTGCTCTATAGGCAGGGGGGCGCTCTATAGGGAGGGGGCGCTCTATAGGCAGGGGGCGCTCTATAGGGAGGGTGTGCTCTATAGGCAGGGGGCACTCTATAGGGAGGGGGCGCTCTATAGGCAGGGAGCGCTCTATAGGGAGGGGGCTCTCTATAGGCAGGGAGCGCTCTATAGGGAGGGGGCGCTCTATAGGCAGGGAGCGCTCTATAGGGAGGGGGCGCTCTATAGGGAGGGGGCTCTCTATAGGGAGGGGGCGCTCTATAGGCAGGGAGCGCTCTATAGGGAGGGGGCGCTCTATAGGGAGGGGGCGCTCTATAGGGAGGGGGCGCTCTATAGGGAGGGGGCTCTCTATAGGGAGGGGGCTCTCTATAGGGAGGGGGCGCTCTATAGGGAGGGGGCGCTCTATAGGGAGGGGCGCTCTATAGGCAGGGAGCGCTCTATAGGGAGGGGGCGCTCTATAGGGAGGGGGCGCTCTATAGGCAGGGGGCGCTCTATAGGGAGGGGGCGCTCTATAGGGAGGGGGGCTCTCTATAGGGAGGGGGCGCTCTATAGGGAGGGGGCGCTCTATAGGCAGGGGGCGCTCTGTAGGCAGGGGGCGCTCTATAGGCAGGGGGGCTCTCTATAGGCAGGGGGCTCTCTATAGGGAGGGGGGCTCTCTATAGGGAGGGGGCGCTCTATAGGCAGGGGGCGCTCTATAGGCAGGGGGGCGCTCTATAGGGAGGGGGCGTTCTATAGGCAGGGGGCTCTCTATAGGGAGGGGGGCTCTCTATAGGGAGGGGGCTCTCTATAGGCAGGGGGCTCTCTATAGGGAGGGGGCTCTCTATAGGGAGGGGGCGCTCTATAGGGAGGGGGCTCTCTATAGGGAGGGGGCTCTCTATAGGCAGGGGGGCGCTCTATAGGCAGGGGGGCTCTCTATAGGGAGGGGGCGCTCTATAGGCAGGGGGGCTCTCTATAGGGAGGGGGCGCTCTATAGGGAGGGGGCGCTCTATAGGGAGGGGGCTCTCTATAGGGAGGGGGCTCTCTATAGGGAGGGGGCGCTCTATAGGGAGGGGGCGCTCTATAGGGAGGGGGCTCTCTATAGGGAGGGGGCTCTCTATAGGCAGGGGGGCTCTCTATAGGGAGGGGGCGCTCTATAGGGAGGGGGCTCTCTATAGGCAGGGGGGCTCTCTATAGGGAGGGGGCGCTCTATAGGGAGGGGGCTCTCTATAGGGAGGGGGCGCTCTATAGGGAGGGGGCGCTCTATAGGGAGGGGGCTCTCTATAGGGAGGGGGCGCTCTATAGGCAGGGAGCGCTCTATAGGCAGGGGGGCTCTCTATAGGGAGGGGGCGCTCTATAGGGAGGGGGCGCTCTATAGGGAGGGGGCTCTCTATAGGGAGGGGGCTCTCTATAGGCAGGGGGGCTCTCTATAGGGAGGGGGCGCTCTATAGGGAGGGGGCGCTCTATAGGGAGGGGGCTCTCTATAGGGAGGGGGCGCTCTATAGGGAGGGGGCGCTCTATAGGGAGGGGGCTCTCTATAGGGAGGGGGCGCTCTATAGGGAGGGGGCGCTCTATAGGGAGGGGGCTCTCTATAGGGAGGGGGCGCTCTATAGGGAGGGGGCGCTCTATAGGGAGGGGGCGCTCTATAGGGAGGGGGCGCTCTATAGGGAGGGGGCTCTCTATAGGCAGGGGGGCTCTCTATAGGGAGGGGGGCGCTCTATAGGGAGGGGGGCTCTCTATAGGGAGGGGGCGCTCTATAGGGAGGGGGCGCTCTATAGGGAGGGGGCTCTCTATAGGGAGGGGGCGCTCTATAGGCAGGGAGCGCTCTATAGGAAGGGGGCGCTCTATAGGCATGGGGGCTCTCTATAGGGAGGGGGCACTCTATAGGCAGGGGGGCTCTCTATAGGGAGGGGGCTCTCTATAGGGAGGGGGCGCTCTATAGGGAGGGGGCGCTCTATAGGGAGGGGGCGCTCTATAGGCAGGGGGCGCTCTATAGGGTGGGGGCGCTCTATAGGGAGGGGGCGCTCTATAGGGAGGGGGCGCTCTATAGGCAGGGAGCGCTCTATAGGGAGGGGGGCTCTCTATAGGGAGGGGGCGCTCTATAGGCAGGGGGGCTCTCTATAGGGAGGGGGCGCTCTATAGGCAGGGGGCGCTCTATAGGGAGGGTGTGCTCTATAGGCAGGGGGCACTCTATAGGGAGGGGGCGCTCTATAGGGAGGGGGCGCTCTATAGGCAGGGAGCGCTCTATAGGGAGGGGGCTCTCTATAGGCATGGAGCGCTCTATAGGGAGGGGGCGCTCTATAGGCAGGGAGCGCTCTATAGGGAGGGGGCGCTCTATAGGGAGGGGGCTCTCTATAGGGAGGGGGCGCTCTATAGGCAGGGAGCGCTCTATAGGGAGGGGGCGCTCTATAGGGAGGGGGCGCTCTATAGGGAGGGGGCGCTCTATAGGGAGGGGGCGCTCTATAGGGAGGGGGCGCTCTATAGGGAGGGGGGCTCTCTATAGGGAGGGGGCGCTCTATAGGGAGGGGGCGCTCTATAGGCAGGGGGCGCTCTATAGGGAGGGGGGCTCTCTATAGGGAGGGGGCGCTCTATAGGGAGGGGGCGCTCTATAGGGAGGGGGCGCTCTCTATAGGCAGGGAGCGCTCTATAGGGAGGGGGCTCTCTATAGGGAGGGGGCGCTCTATAGGGAGGGGGCTCTCTATAGGGAGGGGGCTCTCTATAGGCAGGGGGGCGCTCTATAGGGAGGGGGCGCTCTTTAGGGAGGGGGCGCTCTATAGGGAGGGGGCTCTCTATAGGGAGGGGGCTCTCTATAGGGAGGGGGCTCTCTATAGGGAGGGGGCGCTCTATAGGGAGGGGGCGCTCTATAGGGAGGGGGCTCTCTATAGGGAGGGGGCTCTCTATAGGCAGGGGGGCTCTCTATAGGGAGGGGGCGCTCTATAGGGAGGGGGCTCTCTATAGGCAGGGGGGCGCTCTATAGGGAGGGGGCGCTCTATAGGGAGGGTGTGCTCTATAGGGTGGGGGCTCTCTATAGGGAGGGGGCGCTCTATAGGGAGGGGGCGCTCTATAGGGAGGGGGCTCTCTATAGGGAGGGGGCTCTCTATAGGCAGGGGGGCTCTCTATAGGGAGGGGGCGCTCTATAGGGAGGGGGGCGCTCTATAGGGAGGGGGCTCTCTATAGGGAGGGGGCGCTCTATAGGCAGGGAGCGCTCTATAGGGAGGGGGCGCTCTATAGGCATGGGGGCTCTCTATAGGGAGGGGGCACTCTATAGGCAGGGGGGCTCTCTATAGGGAGGGGGCTCTCTATAGGGAGGGGGCGCTCTATAGGGAGGGGGCGCTCTATAGGGAGGGGGCGCTCTATAGGCAGGGGGCGCTCTATAGGGTGGGGGCGCTCTATAGGGAGGGGGCGCTCTATAGGCAGGGAGCGCTCTATAGGGAGGGGGGCTCTCTATAGGGAGGGGGCGCTCTATAGGCAGGGGGGCTCTCTATAGGGAGGGGGCGCTCTATAGGCAGTGGGGCTCTCTATAGGGAGGGGGCGCTCTATAGGCAGGGGGGCTCTCTATAGGCAGGGGGGCTCTCTATAGGCATGGGGGCTCTCTATAGGGAGGGGGCTCTCTATAGGGAGGGGGCGCTCTATAGGCAGGGGGGCTCTCTATAGGCATGGGGGCTCTCTATAGGGAGGGGGCTCTCTATAGGGAGGGAGCGCTCTATAGGGAGGGGGCGCTCTATAGGGAGGGGGCGCTCTATAGGCAGGGGGCGCTCTATAGGGAGGGGGCTCTCTATAGGGAGGGGGCGCTCTATAGGCAGGGGGCGCTCTATAGGCAGGGGGCGCTCTATAGGGAGGGGGCGCTCTATAGGGAGGGGGCGCTCTATAGGGAGGGGGCTCTCTATAGGCAGGGGGCGCTCTATAGGGAGGGGGCGCTCTATAGGGAAGGGGCGCTCTATAGGGAGGGGGCGCTCTATAGGCAGGGGGCGCTCTATAGGCAGGGGGCACTCTATAGGCAGGGGGCGCTCTATAGGGAGGGGGAGCTCTATAGGGAGGGGCGCTCTATAGGGAGGGGCGCTCTATAGGGAGGGGGCGCTCTATAGGGAGGGGGCGCTCTATAGGCAGGGGGCGCTCTATAGGGAGGGGGCGCTCTATAGGGAGGGGGCGCTCTATAGGGAGGGGGCGCTCTATAGGGAGGGGGCGCTCTATAGGGAGGGGGCGCTCTATAGGCAGGGGGCGCTCTATAGGCAGGGGGCACTCTATAGGCAGGGGGCGCTCTATAGGGAGGGGGAGCTCTATAGGGAGGGGGCGCTCTATAGGGAGGGGGCTCACCTCTGCATGGGACCCTATGGGACGGTTTGGCAGACACACAACCTGCTGGGATAGAAGACGAGGTGCGCTGGGGGAGGGGGTTTCCTATAAGGGGTGCGCAGAGGTGTGTAGTATCTTCACTATATGGGGGTAAAATAGTCACTGAGGTCGGGGCCCCTTATAGGAAATCTCCCATGAAAATCCATCCTGATGAACCCCGGACGTTACCCATAGATCGGGGACTGTGGAAATCGTGTTATATTTCTTATCCATGGCCTCCTTCCTTCCCAAATCAACTTTTATAATTATGCTAATGAGCCTGAAAGGCTTCCTGTGCCAGTTTCTAGAGCCCTGAAGATTCACAAGCTGTTACACTGCTTGTGGGGGGAGTGCTTCTTGCTCAGTGTAACTGCCAGTGAATCTGCAGCTGGGGGGCTGATCCTCAGGACCCGTGTGACCTCTGAGGTCCTGGGATCGCCCGCTCGCCGTGCTCAGCATTAATGACTGTTTATTGCTTATTTACTAAGCAGAGACGTCTCCGGTACAGAGTGACCCCAGCGCGGCCATAAGGGGAGATAAGCCGCTGCCAGATGAGCTCCAGGGCCCCCCACATGGCTGAGGGATCCCCTCTATTCTGGTGTAACAATCCCTCAGTGTTTCCATTCACTGACAGCAGCGGAGGGTGTGCTGGAGAGATGTTTTGGCCTCTGTAATCTCAGGATTAGCGACCTGATAAGCTTTCGGGAATGAAGTGGATTAGGGTGGACACTGCGAATATTACAGGGAGGTGCACCCCGCCTTCCCCCCGTGCGCCCCACATCACAGACACCGGGGGAAATGCCATTAGATTTCCCAAATTTATGTAATATGCGCCAAAAAAGGACAAAACCTGAGGGGACATGGAGGCTGCTTCATTCCCTGACTGCAAGCAGAGGTCCTGAACATGGCAGAGGGCATATATTGGCCGCTTCATTCCCTGACTGCAAGCAGAGGTCCTGAACATGGCAGAGGGAATATATTGGCTGCTTCATTCCCTGTCTGCAAGCAGAGGTCCTGAACATGGCAGAGGGCACATGGAGGCTGCTTCATTCCCTGACTGCAAGCAGAGGTCCTGAACATGGCAGAGGGCCCATGGTGGCTGCTATATTCCCTGACTGCAAGCAGAGGTCCTGAACATGGCAGAGGGCCCATGGTGGCTGCTATATTCCCTGACTGCAAGCACAGGTCCTGAACATGGCAGAGGGCATATATTGGCTGCTTCATTCCCTGTGTGCAAGCAGAGGTCCTGAACATGGCAGAGGGAATATATTGGCTGCTTCATTCCCTGTCTGCAAGCAGAGGTCCTGAACATGGCAGAGGGAATATATTGGCTGCTTCATTCCCTGTCTGCAAGCAGAGGTCCTGAACATGGCAGAAGGAATATATTGGCTGCTTCATTCCCTGTCTGCAAGCAGAGGTCCTGAACATGGCAGAGGGAATATATTGGCTGCTTCATTCCCTGTCTGCAAGCAGAGGTCCTGAACATGGCAGAGGGAATATATTGGCTGCTTCATTCCCTGTCTGCAAGCAGAGGTCCTGAACATGGCGAGGGGCCCGGCAGAGCAGGTGACAGGAGGCGGCGTCCTGCGGCTTGGCCCGGATCAGTCCTGATTCCTCCGTCATCTCATTGTGTTTAATCGTCAACACTGAAGCCCAAAACGTCCTGTAACGTCGGCCAAGGACAGAGGGCGCAGGGGTCACGGGGTTCATGGACTGCTGCAACTGGAGCAAACCCTCAGCTGTATCCAGACATGCTGGGAGTTGTAGTGGGGGACAGGGTGGTCTGACCACTAGGTGGTGCTCTGGTACCTGAGGCTGGCACAGTGGGCACATGCAGGGGGCTTCTAGGCTAAATTACCCCCCCCCCCCCCCCCGCAGCCCCGATCTACAACAGTAACCGTAACCCCCGCAGCCCCGATCCACAACAGTAACCGTGACCCCCGATCCACAACAGTAACCGTGACCCCCGCAGCCCACGATCCACAACAGTAACCGTGACCCCCGCAGCCCCCGATCCACAACAGTAACCGTGACCCCCGCAGCCCCCGATCCACAACAGTAACCGTGACCCCCGCAGCCCCCCATCCACAACAGTAACCGTGACCCCCTGCAGCCCCCCATCCACAACAGTAACCGTGACCCCCGCAGCCCCCGATCCACAACAGTAATCGTGACCCCCGCAGCCCCCCATCCACAACAGTAATCGTGACCCCCGCAGCCCCTGATCCACAACAGTAACCGTAACCCCCGCAGCCCCCGATCCACAACAGTAACCGTGACCCCCGCAGCCCCGATCCACAACAGTAACCGTGACCCACGCAGCCCCCCATCCACAACAGTAACCGTGACCCCCGCAGCCCCCGATCCACAACAGTAACCGTGACCCCCGCAGCCCCCGATCCACAACAGTAACCGTGACCCCCGCAGCCCCCGATCCACAACAGTAACCGTGACCCCCGCAGCCCCCGATCCACAACAGTAACCGTGACCCCCGCAGCCCCCGATCCACAACAGTAACCGTGACCCCCGCAGCCCCCGATCCACAACAGTAACCGTGACCCCCGCAGCCCCCGATCCACAACAGTAACCGTGACCCCCGCAGCCCCCGATCCACAACAGTAACCGTGACCCCCGCAGCCCCCGATCCACAACAGTAACCGTGACCCCCGCAGCCCCCGATCCACAACAGTAACCGTGACCCCCGCAGCCCCCCATCCACAACAGTAACCGTGGCCCCCGATCCACAACAGTAACCGTGACCCCCGCAGCCCCCGATCCACAACAGTAACCGTAACCCCCGCAGCCCCCGATCCACAACAGTAACCGTGACCCCCGCAGCCCCGATCCACAACAGTAACCGTGACCCACGCAGCCCCCCATCCACAACAGTAACCGTGACCCCCGCAGCCCCCGATCCACAACAGTAACCGTAACCCCCGCAGCCCCCGATCCACAACAGTAACCGTGACCCCCGCAGCCCCGATCCACAACAGTAACCGTGACCCACGCAGCCCCCCATCCACAACAGTAACCGTGACCCCCGCAGCCCCCGATCCACAACAGTAACCGTGACCCCCGCAGCCCCCGATCCACAACAGTAACCGTGACCCCCGCAGCCCCCGATCCACAACAGTAACCGTGACCCCCGCAGCCCCCGATCCACAACAGTAACCGTGACCCCCGCAGCCCCCGATCCACAACAGTAACGGTGACCCCCGCAGCCCCCGATCCACAACAGTAACCTTGACCCCCGCAGCCCCCGATCCACAACAGTAACCGTGACCCCCGCAGCCCCCGATCCACAACAGTAACCGTGACCCCCGCAGCCCCCGATCCACAACAGTAACCGTGACCCCCGCAGCCCCCGATCCACAACAGTAACCGTGACCCCCGCAGCCCCCGATCCACAACAGTAACCGTGACCCCCGCAGCCCCCGATCCACAACAGTAACCGTGACCCCCGCAGCCCCCGATCCACAACAGTAACCGTGACCCCCGCAGCCCCCGATCCACAACAGTAACCGTGACCCCCGCAGCCCCCCATCCACAACAGTAACCGTGACCCCCGCAGCCCCCCATCCACAACAGTAACCGTGACCCCCGCAGCCCCCCATCCACAACAGTAACCGTGACCCCCGCAGCCCCCCATCCACAACAGTAACCGTGACCCCCGCAGCCCCCCATCCACAACAGTAACCGTGACCCCCGCAGCCCCGATCCACAACAGTAACCGTGACCCCCGATCCACAACAGTAACCGTGACCCCCGCAGCCCCCCATCCACAACAGTAAACGTGACCCCCGCAGCCCCCCATCCACAACAGTAACCGTGACCCCTGCAGTCCTGATCCACAATAGTAACCTTGACCCCCGCAGCCCCCGATCCACAACAGTAACCGTGACCCCCGCAGCCCCCGATCCACAACAGTAACCGTGACCCCTGCAGCCCCCGATCCACAACAGTAACCGTGACCCCCGCAGCCCCCCATCCACAACAGTAACCGTGACCCCTGCAGTCCTGATCCACAATAGTAACCTTGACCCCCGCAGCCCCCGATCCACAACAGTAACCGTGACCCCCGCAGCCCCCCATCCACAACAGTAACCGTGACCCCCGCAGCCCCCGATCCACAACAGTAACCGTGACCCCCGCAGCCCCCGATCCACAACAGTAACCGTGACCTCCGCAGCCCCGATCCACAACAGTAACCGTGACCCACGCAGCCCCCCATCCACAACAGTAACCGTGACCCCCGCAGCCCCCGATCCACAACAGTAATCGTGACCCCCGCAGCCCCCGATCCACAACAGTAACCGTGACCCCCGCAGCCCCCGATCCACAACAGTAACCGTGACCCCCGCAGCCCCCGATCCACAACAGTAACCGTGACCCCCGCAGCCCCCGATCCACAACAGTAACCGTGACCCCCGCAGCCCCGATCCACAACAGTAACCGTGACCCCCGCAGCCCCCCATCCACAACAGTAACCGTGACCCCCGCAGCCCCCCATCCACAACAGTAACCGTGACCCCCGCAGCCCCTGATCCACAACAGTAACCGTGACCCCCGCAGCCCCGATCCACAACAGTAACCGTGACCCCCGCAGCCCCCCATCCACAACAGTAACCGTGGCCCCCGATCCACAACAGTAACCGTGACCCCTGCAGCCCCCGATCCACAACAGTAACCGTGACCCCGCAGCCCCCGATCCACAACAGTAACCGTGACCCCCGCAGCCCCCGATCCACAACAGTAACCGTGACCCCCGCAGCCCCCCATCCACAACAGTAACCGTGACCCCCGCAGCCCCCAACCAGAACAGTAACCGTGACCCCCGCAGCCCCCGATCCACAACAGTAACCGTGACCCCCGCAGCCCCCGATCCACAACAGTAACCGTGACCCCCGCAGCCCCCGATCCACAACAGTAACCGTGACCCCCGCAGCCCCCGATCCACAACAGTAACCGTGACCCCCGCAGCCCCCGATCCACAACAGTAACCGTGACCCCGCAGCCCCCGATCCACAACAGTAACCGTGACCCCCGCAGCCCCCGATCCACAACAGTAACCGTGACCCCCGCAGCCCCCTGATGTACAACAGTAACCGTGACCCCCGCAGCCCCCATCCACAACAGTAACCGTGACCCCCGCAGCCCCCGATCCACAACAGTAACCGTGACCCCCGCAGCCCCGATCCACAACAGTAACCGTGACCCCCGCAGCCCCCGATCCACAACAGTAACCGTGACCCACGCAGCCCCCCATCCACAACAGTAACCGTGACCCCCGCAGCCCCCGATCCACAACAGTAACCGTGACCCCCGCAGCCCCCGATCCACAACAGTAACCGTGACCCCTGCAGCCCCCGATCCACAACAGTAACCGTGACCCACGCAGCCCCCCATCCACAACAGTAACCGTGACCCCTGCAGCCCCCGATCCACAACAGTAACCGTGACCCACGCAGCCCCCCATCCACAACAGTAACCGTGACCCCCGCAGCCCCGATCCACAACAGTAACCGTGACCCCCGCAGCCCCCGATCCACAACAGTAACCGTGACCCCCGCAGCCCCCGATCCACAACAGTAACCGTGACCCCTGCAGCCCCCGATCCACAACAGTAACCGTGACCCCCGCAGCCCCCGATCCACAACAGTAACCGTGACCCCCGCAGCCCCCCGTTCCGCAGGTTATCACAGATGATTTTCCCGCTGTTAATGTAAATCACGTCTCATGAAGCCACAAGTAATCAGACGGCGGAGCCCGGATAATCGGACACAGGAGGGGAGCCGGTTCCTACAGGCTGTGGCCCCCACCAGGTGGCGGTCCGGGGCCCCTGTACTGTCCCTGTGACCCCGTGACCTCCGCCCTGACACATGACACGGCTCCGCACACAATGCCGCAGGGTTAATACTAAACTTTAACGGTCAAACAATAAAGCGAACAAGAACAGACGCTGCACGCAGCCACCTGATTGGTCCAGATGAGGGAGAGACGTCACATGACCAGAGACTGAAACCATGAGAAAGAAGAACAAGAACATAAAAGAAAAAGCTGTAAAAGTGACAATAACAAGAAAGCACAAAGGAAGCAAAAAACTCCAACTTTATTAGTCTCCTCTCATAGGAAAGGTCATGGCTGAGCGGATCCCACACCTGGAGGGGCCCCGGGGCCCAACACCTCCCTCCACTTCTCTACTGTCCCCCCTGGAGGGCAGGATCATAGAGAGTATGAACACTGCAGCACAGAGCACAGCAGTGTGAGGACATATAAACCACACATAAATACATCTCACTCCATCACCTAACGATTGCACAGAGCACAGCAGTGTGAGGACATATACACCACACATAAATACATCTCACTCCATCACCTAACGATTGCACAGAGCACAGCAGTGTGAGGACATATAAACCACACATAAATACATCTCACTCCATCACCTAACGATTGCACAGAGCACAGCAGTGTGAGGACATATACACCACACATAAATATCTCTCACTCCATCACCTAACGATTGCACAGAGCACAGCAGTGTGAGGACATATAAACCACACATAAATATCTCTCACTCCATCACCTAACGATTGCACAGAGCACAGCAGTGTGAGGACATATAAACCACACATAAATACATCTCACTCCATCACCTAACGATTGCACAGAGCACAGCAGTGTGAGGACATATAAACCACACATAAATACATCTCACTCCATCACCTAACGATTGCACAGAGCACAGCAGTGTGAGGACATATAAACCACACATAAATATCTCTCACTCCATCACCTAACGATTGCACAGAGCACAGCAGTGTGAGGATATATACACCACACATAAATACATCTCACTCCATCACCTAACGATTGCACAGAGCACAGCAGTGTGAGGACATATACACCACACATAAATACATCTCACTCCATCACCTAACGATTGCACAGAGCACAGCAGTGTGAGGACATATACACCACACATAAATACATCTCACTCCATCACCTAACGATTGCACAGAGCACAGCAGTGTGAGGACATATAAACCACACATAAATATCTCACTCCATCACCTAACGATTGCACAGAGCACAGCAGTGTGAGGACATATACACCACACATAAATATCTCACTCCATCACCTAACGATTGCACAGAGCACAGCAGTGTGAGGACATATACACCACACATAAATATCTCACTCCATCACCTAACGATTGCACAGAGCACAGCAGTGTGAGGACATATAAACCACACATAAATACATCTCACTCCGTCACCTAACGATTGCACAGAGCACAGCAGTGTGAGGACATATACACCACACATAAATACATCTCACTCCATCACCTAACGATTGCACAGAGCACAGCAGTGTGAGGACATATAAACCACACATAAATATCTCACTCCATCACCTAACGATTGCACAGAGCACAGCAGTGTGAGGACATATAAACCACACATAAATATCTCTCACTCCATCACCTAACGATTGCACAGAGCACAGCAGTGTGAGGACATATACACCACACATAAATACATCTCACTCCATCACCTAACGATTGCACAGAGCACAGCAGTGTGAGGACAACCACCACATAAATACATCTCACTCCATCACCTAACGATTGCACAGAGCACAGCAGTGTGAGGACATATAAACCACACATAAATACATCTCACTCTGTCACTAACGATTGCACAGAGCACAGCAGTGTGAGTCACTCCATCACCTAACGATTGCACAGAGCACAGCAGTGTGAGGACATATACACCACACATAAATACAGTGTGAGGACATATACACCACACATAAATACATCTCACTCCATCACCTAACGATTGCACAGAGCACAGCAGTGTGAGGACATATACACCACACATAAATACATCTCACTCCATCACCTAACGATTGCACAGAGCACAGCAGTGTGAGGACATATAAACCGCACATAAATACATCTCACTCCATCACCTAACGATTGCACAGAGCACAGCAGTGTGAGGACATATACACCACACATAAATATCTCACTCCATCACCTAACGATTGCACAGAGCACAGCAGTGTGAGGATATATAAACCACACATAAATACATCTCACTCCATCACCTAACGATTGCACAGAGCACAGCAGTGTGAGGACATATACACCACACATAAATACATCTCACTCCATCACCTAACGATTGCACAGAGCACAGCAGTGTGAGGACATATAAACCACACATAAATACATCTCACTCCATCACCTAACGATTGCACAGAGCACAGCAGTGTGAGGACATATAAACCACACATAAATACATCTAACTCTGTCACCTAACGATTGCACAGAGCACAGCAGTGTGAGGACATATACACCACACATAAATACATCTCACTCCATCACCTAACGATTGCACAGAGCACAGCAGTGTGAGGACATATACACCACACATAAATACATCTCACTCCATCACCTAACGATTGCACAGAGCACAGCAGTGTGAGGACATATAAACCACACATAAATACATCTCACTCCATCACCTAACGATTGCACAGAGCACAGCAGTGTGAGGACATATAAACCGCACATAAATACATCTCACTCCATCACCTAACGATTGCACAGAGCACAGCAGTGTGAGGACATATAAACCACACATAAATATCTCTCACTCCATCACCTAACGATTGCACAGAGCACAGCAGTGTGAGGACATATAAACCACACATAAATATCTCACTCCATCACCTAACGATTGCACAGAGCACAGCAGTGTGAGGATATATAAACCACACATAAATACATCTCACTCCATCACCTAACGATTGCACAGAGCACAGCAGTGTGAGGACATATACACCACACATAAATACATCTCACTCCATCACCTAACGATTGCACAGAGCACAGCAGTGTGAGGACATATAAACCACACATAAATATCTCACTCCATCACCTATCGATTGCACAGAGCACAGCAGTGTGAGGACATATAAACCACACATAAATACATCTCACTCTGTCACCTAACGATTGCACGGAGCACAGCAGTGTGAGGACATATAAACCACACATAAATACATCTCACTCCGTCACCTAACGATTGCACAGAGCACAGCAGTGTGAGGACATATACACCACACATAAATACATCTCACTCCATCACCTAACGATTGCACAGAGCACAGCAGTGTGAGGACATATACACCACACATAAATACATCTCACTCTGTCACCTAACGATTGCACAGAGCACAGCAGTGTGAGGACATATAAACCACACATAAATACATCTCACTCCATCACCTAACGATTGCACAGAGCACAGCAGTGTGAGGACATATAAACCACACATAAATATCTCACTCCATCACCTAACGATTGCACAGAGCACAGCAGTGTGAGGACATATAAACCACACATAAATACATCTCACTCCATCACCTAACGATTGCACAGAGCACAGCAGTGTGAGGACATATACACCACACATAAATATCTCACTCCATCACCTAACGATTGCACAGAGCACAGCAGTGTGAGGACATATAAACCACACATAAATACATCTCACTCCATCACCTAACGATTGCACAGAGCACAGCAGTGTGAGGACATATAAACCACACATAAATACATCTCACTCCATCACCTAACGATTGCACAGAGCACAGCAGTGTGAGGACATATACACCACACATAAATATCTCACTCCATCACCTAACGATTGCACAGAGCACAGCAGTGTGAGGACATGCCCCTATTGTTTCTATAGGTGTGTATACAGATGTAGGTACATGTACAGTCCCTCTGTTTATAGGTGTAGATGATGTGTATACAGCCCCTGTATATAGGTGTATTTATTGACATTTTATATATAGGTGTAGGTGTGTATACTGCCTATAGGTGAGTCGGTATATACTGTCCCCTCTGTATATAGGTAGGTGTATTTACTGTCCTGTACATCCTTGTAGCTGTATATACAGACCCTCTGTATATAGGTGAGTATACTGCCTCCTGTCTATAGGTGTCACTGTATATACTGTCCCTGTTCTACATCAGTAGATGTAGGTATATAGGTGTGTCTGTCTATATGGTCCCCAATATAGGTGTGGCTGTATGTACTGTCCCCATATATATGTGTGGGTGTATATACTCCCCCTCTGGCTGTAATATACTGTCCCTCTGTTTATATGTGTAGCTGTATATAATGTCCTCCCATATATAGGTAGCTGTATATACTTCCCTCCTGTGTATAGCTGTTGCTGCTTATACTGTCCATATATATATGTGTGTGTATAAACATATATATATATAGTTGTAGCTGTATACACTGTTACTCTGTATGGTATATAGATGTAACCGTATATATACTGTCCCTCTATATATAGTTGTCTCTGTAAATATTGTCCCTCTGTATATAATGTCTATCAGTATAAAGGTGTATCTGTATATAGGTGTAGCTGCATATAGTGTCCCTCTGTATATAGGTGTATATACTGTCCATCTGTATATAGGTGTAGCTGCATAGTGTCCCTCGGTATATAGGTGTATATACTGTCCATCAGTATATAGGTGTAGCTGCATATAGTGTCCCTCTGTATATAAGTGTATATAATATCTATCAGTATATAGGTGTAGCTGCATATTGTCCCTCTGTATATAGGTGTATATACTGTTCATCAGTATATAGGTGTAGCTGCATATAGTGTCTCTCTGTATATAGGTGTATATACTTTCTATCAGTATATAGGTGTAGCTGCATATAGTGTCCCTCTGTATATGTCCAGCTGTATATAGTGTCACTCTGTATATAGGTGTATATACTGTCCATCAGTATAAAGGTGTATCTGCATATAGTGTCTCTCTGTATATAGGTACATATACAATCCATCAGTATATAGGTGTAGCTGCATATATTGTCCCTCTGTATATAGGTGTACATAATGTCTATCAGTATATAGGTGTAGCTGCATAGTGTCCCTCTGTATATAGGTGTATATAATGTCTATCAGTATATAGGTGTAGCTGCATAGTGTCCCTCTGTATATAGGTTTATATACTGTCCATCAGTATATAGTTGTAGCTGCATAGTGTCCCTCTGTATATAGGTGTATATACTGTCCATCAGTATATAGGTGTAGCTGCATATAGTCTCTCCTTATATAGGTGTATACACTTTCCATCAGTATATAGGTTTAGCTACATATAGTGTCCCTCTGTATATAGGTGTATATACTATCCATCAGTATATAGGTGTAGCTGCATATTGTCCCTCTGTATATAGGTGTATATAATGTCTATCAGTATGTAGGTGTAGCTGCATATAGTGACCCTCTGTATATAGGTGTATATAATGTCTATCAGTATATAGGTGTAGCTGCATATAGTGTCCCTCTGTATATAGGTGTATACACTATCCATCAGTATATAGATGTAGCTGCATATAGTGTCCCTCTGTATATAGGTGTATATACTATCCATCAGTATATAGGTGTAGCTGCATAGTGTCCCTCTGTATATAGGTGTATATACTATCCATCAGTATATAGGTGTAGCTGCATAGTGTCCCTCTGTATATAGGTGTATATACTATCCATCAGTGTATAGGTGTAGCTGCATAGTGTCCCTCTGTATATAAGTGTATATACTGTCCATCAGTATATAGGTGTAGCTGCATATAGTGTCTCTCTGTATATAGGTGTATATACTGTCCATCAGTATATAGGTGTAGCTGCATATAGTGTCTCTCTGTATATAGGTGTATATACTGTCCATCAGTATATAGGTGTAGCTGCATATAGTGTCCCTCTGTATATAAATGTAGCTGCATTTACTGTCTATATACAACTATTTACATACTATACATTACATACTATACTATACATACATTTACAACTATATATAGTTGTGGCTGTATGTACTGTCCCTGTGCATGAAGTTGTATATACTGTCCCTCTGTACAGTATATAGATATAACTGTATATATTGTCCCTCTGTATATAGTTGTAGCTGTATATACTGTCCCTCTGTATATAGAAGGTAGCTGTATATATTGTCCCCTTGTATATAATGGTCATCTGTATATAAATGTAGCTGTATATACTGTTCCTCTGTACAGTATATAGGTGTAGCTGTTTAGATTGTCCCTTTGTACAGTGTATTGATGTTTCTGCATATACTGTCCCTCTATATATTGGTAGCTGTAAATAGTGTATAATTGTAGCTGTATATACTGTCCCTCTGTACAGTATAATGTTGTAGTTGCATATACTATCCCTCTGTATAAAATTGTGGCTGTATACAGTGGCCCTCTGTATACACTGAGGGTGTATATACTGTCCCTCTCTTATAGTATATAGGGGACAGTATATACAGCTACACCTATATGAATTGTAGCTTCATATACTGTCCTCTGTTTATATGTGCACGTATATATACTGTCCTCTGCATATAGGTGTAGGTATATATGCTGTTTACCTGTATATTTGTGTAGGTGTATATACAGCCCCTCTGGATATAGGTGTAGGTGTTTATATTGTCATTTGTGTGTGTGTATATATATATATATATATATATACATAGCTGTATATACTGCCCTGTCTATATAGGTGTAGCTCTATATTCTGCCCCTTTGTACAGTATAAAACTGTAGCTGCATATACTGTACCTCTGTGTATATTTGTACCTGTATATATAGTGTCCCTCTGTATATAGGTGTTGGTGTATATATTGTCCCTCTTGTATATATTTGTAGCTGTATATACCCTGCCTCTGTACAGTATATAGGTGTAGCTGTATAAACTGTTTTTCTGTATATAGTTGTAGCTTTATGTACTGTTCCTCTGTATATAGGTGTATGTGTATATACTGTCCCTCTATAAATAGCTGTATATATTGTCCCTCTGTATATATGTGTAGCTGTATATACTGTCTTTCTGTACAACATATACGTGGAGCTGCATATACTGTTAATCTGTATATAGTTGTAGCATTGTATATTGTCCATTTGTATTTAGGTGTAGCTGTATATACTGTCCTTCTGTATATAGATGTAGCTGTATATACTGTCCCTCTGTATATAGATGTAGCTGTATATATATATGGCTCTGTATATAGGTGTATATGTTGTGGCTCTGTATATGTCCCTCTGTATATAGATGGAGCTGTATATACTGTCCCTCTGTATATAGATGTAGCTGTATATATATATGGCTCTGTATATAGGTGTATATGTTGTGGCTCTGTATATGTCCCTCTGTATATAGATGGAGCTGTATATACTGTCCCTCTGTATATAGATGTAGCTGTATATATGGCTCTGTATATAGGTGTATATGTTGTGTCTCTGTATATGTCCATTTGTATATGGATGGAGCTGTATATACTGTCCCTCTGTATATAGATGGAGCTGTATATACTGTCCCTCTGTATATAGATGTAGCTGTATATATGGCTCTGTATATAGGTGTATATGTTGTGGCTCTGTATATGTCCCTCTGTATATAGATGGAGCTGTATATATATATGGCTCTGTATATAGGTGTATATGTTATGGCTCTGTATATGTCCCTCTGTATATAGATGGAGCTGTATATACATAGTTGCTGGGACACAATGTTACAGTGTTTCCCCCTTCCGCACCCTCCGCCCCTTCTCCGGACAGTGGGCGGGGCCAGAAATTATTAACAGCAGGAGCTGGAGCTTTATAGCTGCTGCCCCCAGTGTAAGGATCAGAATCTGAGGGCACTGCCAGGCTCACACACAGGGCACTGCCAGGCTCACACACAGGGCACTGCCAGGATCATATACAGGGCACTGCCAGGCTAACTCACAGGGCACTGCCAGGCTAACACACAGGGCACTGCCAGGATCATATACAGGGCACTGCCAAGATCATACACAGGGCACTGCCAGGCTCACACACAGGGCACTGCCAGGATCATATACAGGGCACTGCCAGGATCATACACAGGGCACTGCCAGGCTCACACACAGGGCACTGCCAGGCTCACACACAGGGCACTGCCAGGATCATACACAGGGCACTGCCAGGCTCACACACAGGGCACTGCCAGGCTCACACACAGGGCACTGCTAGGCTCCTACATCAGGCGCTCACAGCCTCCTATACCGGATACTGCCAGCTTCCATTCCCTGCTCCTCCGCTCCAGACTCTCCACACACGTGAGTACAGAGCCGGCTGTGCCGGAGCATACTGTCTGCCGTTCATCTTTGCAGGATTCGTATATGATCAGCTGTGCGAACAGTATATGTTCAGCTGTCTGAGGAGTATATGGTCAGCTGTGTGGAGCTACACTGCTAAAAGTACAGAGTATATGATCAGCTGTGCGCAGCTGTACACGGTGTATATGGTCAACTGTATGGAGCTACACTATTAAAGTACAGGGTTTATGATCAGCTTTGCTTACGGTATATACGGTCAGCTGTATGGAGCTACGCTATTTAAGTACAACGTATATGGTCAGCTGTGCATATTGTATATTTGATCAAGTGTACATATGGCCAGCTGTGCGGAGAGTATATGGTCAGTTGTATGGAGCTTCAATTCTAAAAGTACAAAGTATATGGTCACCTATGAATACTGTGCGCAGGGTATATGGTCACCTGTGCGCAGGGTATATGGTCGGCTGTTCGCAGGGTGTATGGTCGGCTGTGCGCAGGGTATATGGTCGGCTGTGCGCAGGGTATATGGTCGGCTGTGCGCAGGGTATATGGTCGGCTGTGCGCAGGGTATATGGTCGGCTGTGCGCAGGGTATATGGTCACCTGTGCGCAGGGTATATGGTTGGCCGTGCGCAGGGCATATGGTCGGCTGTGTGCAGGGTATATGGTTGGCTGTGCGCAGGGTATATGGTTGGCTGTGCGCAGGGTATATGGTTGGCTGTGCGCAGGGTATATGGTTGGCTGTGCGCAGGGTATATGGTTGGCTGTGCGCAGGGTATATGGTTGGCTGTGCGCAGGGTATATGGTTGGCCGTGCGCAGGGTATATGGTTGGCCGTGCGCAGGGTATATGGTTGGCCGTGCGCAGGGTATATGGCTGGCTGTGCGCAGGGTATATGGTTGGCTGTGCGCAAGGTATATGGTTGGCCGTGCGCAGGGTATATGGCTGGCTGTGCGCAGGGTATATGGTTGGCCGTGCGCAGGGTATATGGTTGGCCGTGCGCAGGGTATATGGCTGGCTGTGCGCAGGGTATATGGCTGGCTGTGCGCAGGGTATATGGTTGGCTGTGCGCAGGGTATATGGTTGGCTGTGCGCAAGGTATATGGTTGGCTGTGCGCAGGGTATATGGTCGGCTGTGCGCAGGGTATATGGTCGGCTGTGTACTGGGTATATGTACCTGTCGTACGGTTGTATCCTGTGTATATGGTCATACTGTATAGACCTGTAGTACTGTTGTATCCTGAGTACAGGGTCAGACTGTGGATACACCTGTAGTACGCTTGTATCCTGTATACATGGTCAGACTGTGGATACACCTGTAGTACGCTTGTATCCTGTATACATGGTCAGACTGTGGATACACCTGTAGTACGCTTGTATCCTGAGTACATGGTCAGGCTGTGGATACACCTGTAGTACGGTTGTATCCTGTATACATGGTCAGACTGTGGATACACCTGTAGTACGCTTGTATCCTGTATACATGGTCAAGCTGTGGATACACCTGTAGTACGCCCGTATCCTGTATACATGGTCAGGCTGTGGATACACCTGTAGTACGCTTGTATCCTGAGTACATGATCAGGCTGTGGATACACCTGTAGTACGGTTGTATCCTGTATACATGGTCAAGCTGTGGATACACCTGTAGCATGGTTGTATCTGGTATACATGGTCAGACTGTGGATACACCTGTAGTACGGTTGTATCCTGTATACATGGTCAGGCTGTGGATATACCTGTAGTACGCCTGTATCCTGTATAAATGGCCAGGCTGTGGATATACCTGTAGTACGGTGGTATCCTGTATACATGGGCAGACTGTGGATACACCTATAGTACGGTTGTATCCTGTATACAGGGTCAGGCTGTGGATACACCTGTAGTACGTTGTATCCTGAGTGCATGGGCAGACTGTGGATACACCTATAGTACGGTTGTATCCTGTATACATGGTCAGGCTGTGGATATACCTGTAGTACGCCTGTATCCTGTATAAATGGTCAGGCTGTGGATATACCTGTAGTACGGTGGTATCCTGTATACATGGGCAGACTGTGGATACACCTATAGTACGGTTGTATCCTTTATACATGGGAAGACTGTGGAAACACCTATAGTATGGTTGTATCCTGTATACATGGTCAGGCTGTGTATACTCCTGTAGTACGGTTGTATCCTGTATACAGGGTCAGGCTGTGGATATACCTGTAGTACGGTTCAATCCTGTATACATGGTCAGGCTGTGGATACACCTGTAGTAAGGTTGTATCCTGTATACAGGGTCAGGCTGTGGATACACCTGTAGTACGGTTGTATCCTGAGTACATGGTCAGGCTGTGGATACACCTGTAGTACGGTTGTATCCTGAGTACATGGTCAGGCTGTGGATACACCTGTAGTACGGTTGTATCCAGTATACAGGGTCAGACTGTGGATACACCTGTAGTACGGTTGTATCCTGAGTACATGGTCAGGCTGTGGATACACCTGTAGTACGCTTGTATCCTGAGTATATGGGCAGACTGTGGATACACCTGTAGTACGCTTGTATCCTGAGTATATGGGCAGACTGTGGATACACCTACAGTACGGTTGTATCCTGTATACATGGTCAGACTGGATATACCTGTAGTACGATTGTATCCTGTATACATGGTCAGGCTGTGGATATATTTGTAGTACGGTGGTATCCTGTATACATGGTCAGGCTGTGTATACTCCTGTAGTACGGTTGTATCCTGTATACAGGGTCAGGCTGTGGATATACCTGTAGTACGGTTCAATCCTGTATACATGGTCAGGCTGTGGATACACCTGTAGTAAGGTTGTATCCTGTATACAGGGTCAGGCTGTGGATACACCTGTAGTACGGTTGTATCCTGAGTACATGGTCAGGCTGTGGATACACCTGTAGTACGGTTGTATCCTGTATACAGGGTCAGGCTGTGAATACACCTGTAGTACGGTTGTATCCTGAGTACATGGTCAGGCTGTGGATACACCTGTAGTACGGTTGTATCCAGTATACAGGGTCAGACTGTGGATACACCTGTAGTACGGTTGTATCCTGAGTACATGGTCAGGCTGTGGATACACCTGTAGTACGCTTGTATCCTGAGTATATGGGCAGACTGTGGATACACCTGTAGTACGCTTGTATCCTGAGTATATGGGCAGACTGTGGATACACCTACAGTACGGTTGTATCCTGTATACATGGTCAGACTGGATATACCTGTAGTACGATTGTATCCTGTATACATGGTCAGGCTGTGGATATATTTGTAGTACGGTGGTATCCTGTATACATGGGCAGAATGTGGATACACCTATAGTACGGTTGTATCCTTTATACATGGGAAGACTGTGGATACACCTATAGTATGGTTGTATCCTGTATACATGGGAAAACTGTGTATACTCCTGTAGTACGGTTGTATCCTGTATACAGGGTCAGGCTGTGGATATACCTGTAGTACGGTTGGATCCTGTATACATGGTCAGGCTGTGGATATACATGTAGTACGGTTGTATCCTGTATACAGGGTCAGGCTGTGGATACACCTGTAGTACGGTTGTATCCTGAGTACATGGTC
This sequence comes from Engystomops pustulosus, assembly GCF_040894005.1. Taxonomy (NCBI): domain Eukaryota; kingdom Metazoa; phylum Chordata; class Amphibia; order Anura; family Leptodactylidae; genus Engystomops; species Engystomops pustulosus. The sequence goes on from NC_092420.1 coordinate 168,236, forward strand.
ATGCTGTGGATACACCTGTAGTACGGTTGTATACAGGGTCAGACTGTGGATACACCTGTAGTACGGTTGTATCCTGAGTACATGGTCAGGCTGTGGATACACCTGTAGTACGCTTGTATCCTGAGTATATGGGCAGACTGTGGATACACCTGTAGTACGCTTGTATCCTGAGTATATGGGCAGACTGTGGATACACCTACAGTACGGTTGTATCCTGTATACATGGTCAGGTTGTGGATACACCTGTAGTACGGTTGTATCCTGTATACAGGGTCAGGCTGTGGATACACCTGTAGTACGGTTGTATCCTGAGTACATGGTCAGGCTGTGGATACACCTGTAGTACGGTGGTATCCTGTATACATGGTCAGGTTGTGGATACACCTGTAGTACGGTTGTATCCTGAGTACATGGTCAGGCTGTGGATACACCTGTAGTACGGTTGTATCCTGAGTACATGGTCAGGCTGTGGTTACACCAGTAGTACGCTTGTATCCTGAGTATATGGGCAGACTGTGGATACACCTGTAGTACGCTTGTATCCTGAGTATATGGGCAGACTGTGGATACACCTACAGTACGATTGTATCCTGTATACATGGTCAGGTTGTGGATACACCTGTAGTACGGTTGTATCCTGTATACAGGGTCAGGCTGTGAATACACCTGTAGTACGGTTGTATCCTGAGTACATGGTCAGGCTGTGGATACCCCTGTTATACGGTTGTATCCAGTATACAGGGTCAGACTGTGGATACACCTGTAGTACGGTTGTATCCTGAGTATATGGGCAGACTGTGGATACACCTGTAGTACTGTTGTATCCTGAGTACATGGTCAGGCTGTGGATACACCTGTAGTACGCTTGTATCCTGAGTATATGGGCAGACTGTGGATACACCTGTAGTACGCTTGTATCCTCAGTATATGGGCAGACTGTGGATACACCTACAGTACGGTTGTATCCTGTATACATGGTCAGGTTGTAGATACACCTGTAGTACGGTTGTATCCTGAGTACATGGTCAGACTTGATATACCTGTAGTACGATTGTATCCTGTATACATGGTCAGGCTGTGGATACACCTGTAGTACGGTTGTATCCTGTATACATGGTCAGGTTGTGGATACACCTGTAGTACGGTTGTATCCTGAATACATGGTCAGACTGGATATACCTGCAGTACGATTGTATCCTGTATACATGGTCAGGCTGTGGATACACCTGTAGTACGGTTGTATCCTGTATACAGGGTCAGGCTGTGGATATACCTGTATTACGGTTGTATCCTGTATACATGGTCAGGCTGTGGATACACCTGTAGTACGCCTGTATCCTGTATACATGGTCAGGCTGTGGATACACCTGTAGTACGGTTGTATCCTGTATACATGGTCAGGTTGTGGATACACCTGTAGTACGGTTGTATCCTGAGTACATGGTCAGACTGGATATACCTGTAGTACGATTGTATCCTGTATACATGGTCAGGCTGTGGATACACCTGTAGTACGGTTGTATCCTGTATACAGGGTCAGGCTGTGGATATACCTGTATTACGGTTGTATCCTGTATACATGGTAAGGCTGTGTATACTCCTGTAGTACGGTTGTATCCTGTATACAGGGTCAGGCTGTGGATATACCTGTAGTACGGTTGTATCCTGTATACATGGTCAGGCTGTGTATACTCCTGTAGTACGGTTGTATCCTGTATACAGGGTCAGGCTGTGGATATACCTGTAGTACGGTTGTATCCTGTATACAGGGTCAGGCTGTGGATTCACCTGTAGTACGGTTGTATCCTGTATACATGGTCAGGCTGTGGATACACCTGTAGTACGGTTGTATCCTGTATACAGGGTCAGGCTGTGGATACACCTGTAGTACGGTTGTATCCTGAGTACATGGTCAGGCTGTGGATACACCTGTAGTACGGTTGTATCCAGTATACAGGGTCAGACTGTGGATACACCTGTAGTACGGTTGTATCCTGAGTACATGGTCAGGCTGTGGATACACCTGTGGTAAGCTTGTATCCTGAGTATATGGGCAGACTGTGGATACACCTGTAGTACGCTTGTATCCTGTGTATATGGGCAGACTGTGGATACACCTACAGTACGGTTGTATCCTGTATACATGGTCAGGTTGTGGATACACCTGTAGTACGGTTGTATCCTGTATACAGGGTAAGGCTGTGGATACACCTGTAGTACGGTTGTATCCTGAGCACATGGTCAGGCTGTGGATACACCTGTAGTACGGTTGTATCCAGTATACAGGGTCAGACTGTGGATACACCTGTAGTACGGTTGTATCCTGAGTACATGGTCAGGCTGTGGATCCACCTCTAGTACGCTTGTATCCTGAGTATATGGGCAGACTGTGGATACACCTACAGTACGGTTGTATCCTGTATACATGGTCAGGTTGTGGATACACCTGTACGGTTGTATCCTGTATACAGGGTCAGGCTGTGGATACACCTGTAGTACGGTTGTATCCAGTATACAGGGTCAGACTGTGGATACACCTGTAGTACGCTTGTATCCTGAGTATATGGGCAGACTGTGGATACACCTACAGTATGGTTGTATCCTGTATACATGGTCAGGTTGTGGATACACCTGTAGTACGGTTGTATCCTGAGTACATGGTCAGACTGGATATACCTGTAGTACGATTGTATCCTGTATACATGGTCAGGCTGTGGATACACCTGTAGTACGGTTGTATCCTGTATACAGGGTCAGGCTGTGGATATACCTGTATTACGGTTGTATCCTGTATACAGGGTCAGACTGTGGATACACCTGTAGTACGGTTGTATCCTGTATACAGGGTCAGGCTGTGGATACACCTGTAGTACGGTTGTATCCTGTATACATGGTCAGGCTGTGGATACACCTGTAGTACGGTTGTATCCTGTATACATGGTCAGGCTGTGGTTACACCTGTAGTACGGTTGTATCCTGTATACATGGTCAGGCTGTGGATACACCTGTAGTACGCTTGTATCCTGTATACATGGTCAGGCTGTGGATACACCTGTAGTACGGTTGTATCCTATATACATGGTCAGGCTGTGGTTACACCTGTATTACGGTTGTATCCTGTATACATGGTCAGGCTGTGGATACACCTGTAGTAGGCTTGTATCCTGTATACATGGTCAGGCTGTGGATACACCTGTAGTACGGTTGTATCCGGTATACATAGTCAGACTGGATACACCTGTAGTACGGTTGTATCCTGAGTACATGGTCAGGCTGTGGATACACCTGTAGTACGGTTGTATCCGGTATACATGGTCAGACTGGATACACCTGTAGTACGGTTGTATCCTGAGTACATGGTCAGGCTGTGGATACACCTGTAGTACGGTTGTATCCTGAGTATATGGGCAGACTGTGGATACACCTACAGTACGGTTGTATCCTGTATACATGGTCAGGTTGTGGATACACCTGTAGTACGGTTGTATCCTGAGTACATGGTCAGACTGGATATACCTGTAGTACGATTGTATCCTGTATACATGGTCAGGCTGTGGATACACCTGTAGTATGGTTGTATCCTGAGTACATGGTCAGACTGGATATTCCTGTAGTACGATTGTATCCTGTATACATGGTCAGACTGGATATACCTGTAGTACGATTGTATCCTGTATACATGGTCAGGCTGTGGATACACCTGTAGTACGGTTGTATCCTGTATACAGGGTCAAGCTGTGGATATACCTGTATTACGGTTGTATCCTGTATACAGGGTCAGACTGTGGATACACCTGTAGTACGGTTGTATCCTGTATACAGGGTCAGGCTGTGGATACACCTGTAGTACGGTTGTATCCTGTATACATGGTCAGGCTGTGGTTACACCTGTAGTACGGTTGTATCCTGTATACATGGTCAGGCTGTGGATACACCTGTAGTACGCTTGTATCCTGTATACATGGTCAGGCTGTGGATACACCTGTAGTACGGTTGTATCCGGTATACATGGTCAGACTGGATATACCTTTAGTACGATTGTATCCTGTATACATGGTCAGGCTGTGGATATACCTGTATTACGGTTGTATCCTGTATACTGGGTCAGACTGTGGATACACCTGTAGTACGCCTGTATACTGTATACATGGTCAGGCTGTGGATATACCTGTAGTAGGGATAATGTATGGAGGGAGGGGCAGCAGATAATGTATGGAGGAGGGGCAGCGGATAATGTATGGAGGGGGGGCAGCGGATAATGTATGGAGGGAGGGGCAGCGGATAATGTATGGAGGGAGGGGCAGCAGATAATGTATGGAGGTAGGGGCAGCAGATAATGTATGGAGTGGGGGGGCAGCGGATAATGTATGGAGTGGGGGGGCAGCGGATAATGTATGGAGGGAGGGGCAGCAGATAATGTATGGAGGAGGGGCAGCGGATAATGTATGGAGGGGGGGCAGCGGATAATGTATGGAGGGGGGGCAGCGGATAATGTATGGAGGGAGGGGCAGCAGATAATGTATGGAGGTAGGGGCAGCAGATAATGTATGGAGTGGGGGGGCAGCAGATAATGTATGGAGGGGGGGCAGCGGATAATGTATGGAGGGGGGGCAGCGGATAATGTATGGAGGGAGGGGCAGCGGATAATGTATGGAGGGAGGGGCAGCAGATAATGTATGGAGGTAGGGGCAGCAGATAATGTATGGAGTGGGGGGGCAGCGGATAATGTATGGAGTGGGGGGGCAGCGGATAATGTATGGAGTGGGGGGGCAGCAGGTAATGTATGGAGTGGGGGGGCAGCGGATAATGTATGGAGTGGGGGGGCAGCGGATAATGTATGGAGTGGGGGGGGCAGAGGATAATGTATGGAGGGGGGCAGCGGATAATGTATGGAGTGGGGGGGCAGCGGATAATGTATGGAGGGGAGGCAGCGGATAATGTATGGAGTGGGGGGGCAGAGGATAATGTATGGAGGGGGGCAGCGGATAATGTATGGAGTGGGGGGGCAGCGGATAATGTATGGAGGGGGGGCAGCGGATAATGTATGGAGGGGGGGCAGCGGATAATGTATGGAGTGGGGGGCAGCGGATAATGTATGGAGTGGGGGCAGCGGATAATGTATGGAGTGGGGGGCAGCGGATAATGTATGGAGTGGGGGCAGCGGATAATGTATGGAGTGGGGGGCAGCGGATAATGTATGGAGTGGGGGGGCAGTGGATAATGTATGGAGTGGGGGGGCAGCGGATAATGTATGGAGGGGGGCAGCGGATAATGTATGGAGTGGGGGGCAGCGGATAATGTATGGAGTGGGGGGGCAGAGGATAATGTATGGAGGGAGGGGCAGCGGATAATGTATGGAGGGAGGGGCAGCGGATAATGTATGGAGGGGGGGCAGCGGATAATGTATGGAGGGGGGCAGCGGATAATGTATGGAGTGGGGGGGCAGCGGATAATGTATGGAGTGGGGGGGCAGCGGATAATGTATGGAGGGGGGGCAGCGGATAATGTATGGAGGGGGGGCAGCGGATAATGTATGGAGTGGGGGGGCAGTGGATAATGTATGGAGTGGGGGGCAGCGGATAATGTATGGAGTGGGGGGCAGCGGATAATGTATGAAGTGGGGGGCAGCGGATAATGTATGGAGTGGGGGGCAGCGGATAATGTATGGAGTGGGGGGGCAGCGGATAATGTATGGAGGGAGGGGCAGCGGATAATGTATGGAGGAGGGGCAGCAGATAATGTATGGAGGGAGGGGCAGCGGATAATGTATGGAGGGAGGGGCAGCGGATAATGTATGGAGTGGGGGCAGCGGATAATGTATGGAGTGGGGGCAGCGGATAATGTATGGAGTGGGGGGCAGCGGATAATGTATGGAGTGGGGGGGCAGCGTATAATGTATGGAGGGGGGGCAGCGGATAATGTATGGAGTGGGGGCAGCGGATAATGTATGGAGTGGGGGCAGCGGATAATGTATGGAGTGGGGGCAGCGGATAATGTATGGAGGAGGGGCAGCAGATAATGTATGGAGGGAGGGGCAGCGGATAATGTATGGAGTGGGGGGGCAGCGGATAATGTATGGAGGGAGGGGCAGCGGATAATGTATGGAGGAGGGGCAGCGGATAATGTATGGAGGGAGGGGCAGCGGATAATGTATGGAGTGGGGGCAGCGGATAATGTATGGAGTGGGGGCAGCGGATAATGTATGGAGTGGGGGCAGCGGATAATGTATGGAGTGGGGGGCAGCGGATAATGTATGGAGTGGGGGGGCAGCGTATAATGTATGGAGGGGGGGCAGCGGATAATGTATGGAGTGGGGGCAGCGGATAATGTATGGAGTGGGGGCAGCGGATAATGTATGGAGTGGGGGGGCAGCGGATAATGTATGGAGTGGGGGGGCAGCGGATAATGTATGGAGGGGGGGCAGCGGATAATGTATGGAGGGGGGACAGCGGATAATGTATGGAGGGGGGGCAGCGGATAATGTATGGAGTGGGGGGCAGCGGATAATGTATGGAGTGGGGGACAGCGGATAATGTATGGAGTGGGGGGGCAGAGGATAATGTATGGAGTGGGGGGGCAGAGGATAATGTATGGAGGGGGGCAGCGGATAATGTATGGAGGGGGGGCAGAGGATAATGTATGGAGGGGGGGCAGCGGATAATGTATGGAGGGGGGACAGCGGATAATGTATGGAGTGGGGGGCAGCGGATAATGTATGGAGTGGGGGACAGCGGATAATGTATGGAGTGGGGGGGCAGAGGATAATGTATGGAGTGGGGGGGCAGAGGATAATGTATGGAGGGGGGCAGCGGATAATGTATGGAGGGGGGGCAGAGGATAATGTATGGAGGGGGGGCAGCGGATAATGTATGGAGGGGGAGGCAGCGGATAATGTATGGAGGGGGGGCAGCGTATAATGTATGGAGGGGGGCAGCGGATAATGTATGGAGTGGGGGGGCAGCGGATAATGTATGGAGTGGGGGGGCAGCGGATAATGTATGGAGGGGGGGCAGCGGATAATGTATGGAGGGGGGGCAGCGGATAATGTATGGAGTGGGGGGGCAGTGGATAATGTATGGAGTGGGGGGCAGCGGATAATGTATGGAGTGGGGGGCAGCGGATAATGTATGGAGTGGGGGCAGCGGATAATGTATGGAGTGGGGGGGCAGAGGATAATGTATGGAGGGAGGGGCAGCGGATAATGTATGGAGGAGGGGCAGCAGATAATGTATGGAGGGAGGGGCAGCGGATAATGTATGGAGTGGGGGCAGCGGATAATGTATGGAGTGGGGGCAGCGGATAATGTATGGAGTGGGGGCAGCGGATAATGTATGGAGTGGGGGGCAGCGGATAATGTATGGAGTGGGGGGGCAGCGTATAATGTATGGAGGGGGGGCAGCGGATAATGTATGGAGTGGGGGCAGCGGATAATGTATGGAGTGGGGGCAGCGGATAATGTATGGAGTGGGGGGGCAGCGGATAATGTATGGAGTGGGGGGGCAGCGGATAATGTATGGAGGGGGGGCAGCGGATAATGTATGGAGGGGGGACAGCGGATAATGTATGGAGGGAGGGGCAGCAGATAATGTATGGAGGGAGGGGCAGCGGATAATGTATGGAGTGGGGGGGCAGCGGATAATGTATGGAGTGGGGGGGCAGCGGATAATGTATGGAGGGGGGGCAGCGGATAATGTATGGAGGGGGGGCAGCGGATAATGTATGGAGTGGGGGGCAGCGGATAATGTATGGAGTGGGGGGCAGCGGATAATGTATGGAGTGGGGGACAGCGGATAATGTATGGAGTGGGGGGGCAGAGGATAATGTATGGAGTGGGGGGGCAGAGGATAATGTATGGAGGGGGGCAGCGGATAATGTATGGAGGGGGGGCAGAGGATAATGTATGGAGGGGGGGCAGCGGATAATGTATGGAGGGGGGACAGCGGATAATGTATGGAGTGGGGGGCAGCGGATAATGTATGGAGTGGGGGACAGCGGATAATGTATGGAGTGGGGGGGCAGAGGATAATGTATGGAGGGGGGGCAGCGGATAATGTATGGAGGGGGGACAGCGGATAATGTATGGAGTGGGGGGCAGCGGATAATGTATGGAGTGGGGGACAGCGGATAATGTATGGAGTGGGGGGGCAGAGGATAATGTATGGAGTGGGGGGGCAGAGGATAATGTATGGAGGGGGGCAGCGGATAATGTATGGAGGGGGGGCAGAGGATAATGTATGGAGGGGGGGCAGCGGATAATGTATGGAGGGGGAGGCAGCGGATAATATATGGGGGTCCCAAAAGCATTTCTTTCCAAGGAATCTCTTCTTTTGGAAGCTGTGAGTGACCTCCTATAGGGGCAGGAATTCTATCCATATGTTGTGTGTTTAGCTATAGGTCAGGGCTAGCTCATGTTATTGCTTTCTGGTATCAGCTACGCGAGACAGGTCTACACAAGTTACTACATGTAATTTCTCTCTGTTATGGCTGTCTAGGCTGTGTAAGTGGGGATTACTGCATGTTACTGCTCTCTGTTATCAGCCATTTCATGCTGTGACTGCTTAATCCTGTGTTAGTGACCTCTCTGTATTTCTATATATCAATGGAATTCTCTCAGCGTGAGTGGGATTAGCAGCCGCGGCACCAAGAACAACTGGATCAGCGGTTACAGTACATTGTGCCCGGTGCGCTGGTTACAGTACATTGTGCCCGGTGCGCTGGTTACAGTACAGTGTGCCCGGTGCGTTGGTTTCAGAACAGTGTGTGTCGGTGCGCTGGTTACAGTACAGTGTGTGTCGGTGCGCTGGTTACAGTACAGTGTGCCCGGTGCGCTGGTTACAGTACAGTGTGTGTCGGTGCGCTGGTTACAGTACAGTGTGTGTCGGTGTGCTGGTTACAGTACAGTGTGTGTCGGTGCGCTTTTTACAGTACAGTGTGCCCGGTGCGCTGGTTACAGTACAGTGTCAGTACGCTGGTTACAGTACCGTGTGCCCGGTGCGCTGGTTACTGTACAGTGTGTCGGTACGCTTGTTACTGTACAGTGTGTGTCGGTACGCTTGTTACTGTACAGTGTGTGTCGGTGCGCTGGTTACTGTACAGTGTGTGTCGGTGCGCTGGTTACAGTACAGTGTGTCGGTACGCTGGTTACAGTAGAGTGTGTGCCCGGTGCGCTGGTTACAGTACAGTGTGTGCCCGGTGCGCTGGTTACAGTACAGTGTGTGTCGGTGCGCTGGTTACAGTACAGTGTGTCGGTACGCTTGTTACAGTACAGTGTGTGTCGGTGCGCTGGTTACTGTACAGTGTGTGTGGGTGCGCTGGTTACAGTACAGTGTGTCGGTACGCTGGTTACAGTAGAGTGTGTGCCCGGTGCGCTGGTTACTGTACAGTGTGTGTCGGTGCACTGGTTACAGTACAGTGTGCCCGGTGCGCTGGTTACAGTACAGTGTGTGTCGGTGCGCTGGTTACAGTACAGTGTGTGTCCGTGCGCTGGTTACAGTACAGTGTGCCCGGTGCGCTGGTTACAGTACAGTGTGTGTCGGTGCGCTGGTTACAGTACAGTGTGTGTCGGTGCGCTGGTTACAGTACAGTGTGTCGGTACGCTGGTTACAGTACAGTGTGCCCGGTGCGCTGGTTACAGTACAGTGTGTGTCGGTGCGCTGGTTACAGTACAGTGTGTGTCGGTGCGCTGGTTACAGTACAGTGTGTGTCGGTGCGCTGGTTACAGTACAGTGTGTGTCGGTACGCTGGTTAAAGTACAGTGTGTGTCGGTACGCTGGTTAAAGTACAGTGTGCCCGGTGCGCTGGTTACAGTACAGTGTGTGCCCGGTGCGCTGGTTACTGTACAGTGTGTGTCGGTGCCCTGGTTACAGTACAGTGTGTCGGTACGCTTGTTACAGTACAGTGTGTGTCGGTGCGCTGGTTACTGTACAGTGTGTGTCGGTGCGCTGGTTACAGTACAGTGTGTCGGTACGCTGGTTACAGTACAGTGTGTGCCCGGTGCGCTGGTTACAGTACAGTGTGTGTCGGTGCGCTGGTTACAGTACAGTGTGTGTCCGTGCGCTGGTTACAGTACAGTGTGCCCGGTGCGCTGGTTACAGTACAGTGTGTGTCGGTGCGCTGGTTACAGTACAGTGTGTCGGTACGCTGGTTACAGTACAGTGTGCCCGGTGCGCTGGTTACAGTACAGTGTGTGTCGGTGCGCTGTTACAGTACAGTGTGCCCGGTGCGCTGGTTACAGTACAGTGTGTGCCCGGTGCGCTGGTTACAGTACAGTGTGTGCCCGGTGCGCTGGTTACAGTACAGTGTGTGTCGGTGCGCTGGTTACAGTACAGTGTGCCCGGTGCGCTGGTTACAGTACAGTGTGCCCGGTGCGCTGGTTACAGTACAGTGTCAGTACGCTGGTTACAGTACCGTGTGCCCGGTGCGCTGGTTACAGTACAGTGTGTGTCGGTACGCTGGTTAAAGTACAGTGTGCCCGGTGCGCTGGTTACAGTACAGTGTGTGCCCGGTGCTCTGGTTACTGTACAGTGTGTGTCGGTGCGCTGGTTACAGTACAGTGTGTCAGTACGCTTGTTACAGTACAGTGTGTGTCAATTCGCTGGTTACAGTACAGTGTGCCCGGTGCGCTGGTTACAGTACAGTGTGTGTCGGTGCGCTGGTTACAGTACAGTGTGTGTCCGTGCGCTGGTTACAGTACAGTGTGTGTCGGTGCGCTGGTTACAGTACAGTGTGCCCGGTGCGCTGGTTACAGTACAGTGTGTGTCGGTGCGCTGGTTACAGTACAGTGTGTGTTGGTGCGCTGGTTACAGTACAGTGTGTGTCGGTGCGCTGGTTACAGTACAGTGTGCCCGGTGCGCTGGTTACAGTACAGTGTGTGTCGGTGCGCTGGTTACAGTACCGTGTGCCCGGTGAGCTGGTTACAGTACCGTGTGTGTCGGTGCGCTGGTTACAGTACAGTGTGTGTCGGTGCGCTGGTTACAGTACAGTGTGTGTCGGTGCGCTGGTTACAGTATAGTGTGTGTCGGTGCGCTGGTTACAGTACAGTGTGTGTCGGTGCGCTGGTTACAGTACAGTGTGTGTCGGTGCGCTGGTTACAGTACAGTGTGTCGGTGCGCTGGTTACAGTACAGTGTGCCCAGTGCACTGGTTACATGTATTAGCGCCTGACAGATGGGGTGACACTTGCTGGGGGGTGCTGCACCCTCGGTCTTGCTCGTGTTTACTCTCCTGCTTTGCAGCTGCACACGGTGACACTTGCATCATCCACAGCTGCAGATGCGTTACAGTTACAGCAGGTTACACATTAATCCTCCCATTCACGTAAATCAGCAGCAACAACAAATCTGACCCCCCATGACACTAGTACTGCCCGGAGCTCCTCTATAGATCACCTATAGCACCTCCATGAATGGCATCTGTCACCTGTAGCACCTCCATGTATAATGTCCATTACCTATAGCACCTTCATGTATGGCATCTGTCACCTGTAGCACCTCCATGTATAATGTCCATTACCTATAGCACCTTCATGTATGGCATCTGTCACCTATAGCACCTCCATGTATGGCATCTGTCACCTGTAGCACCTCCATGTATAATGTCCATTACCTATAGCACCTCCATGTATGGCATCTGTCACCTATAGCACCTCCATGTATGGCATCTGTCACCTGTAGCACCTCCATGTATGGCATCTGTCACCTGTAGCACCTCCATGTATAATGTCCATTACCTATAGCACCTCCATGTATGGCATCTGTCACCTATAGCACCTCCATGTATGGCATCTGTCACCTATAGCACCTCCATGTTTGGCATCTGTCACCTGTAGCACCTCCATGTATGGCATCTGTCACCTATAGCACCTCCATGTATGGCATCTGTCACCTATAGCACCTCCATGAATGGCATCTGTCACCTGTAGCACCTCCATGTATAATGTCCATTACCTATAGCATCTCCATGTATGGCATCTGTCACCTATAGCACCTCCATGTATGGCATCTGTCACCTATAGCACCTCCATGTATAGTATCTGTCACCTATAGCACCTCCATGTATAATGTCCATTACCTATAGCACCTTCATGTATGACATCTGTCACCTGTAGCACCTTCATGTATGGCATCTGTCACCTGTAGCACCTCCATGTATGGCATCTGTCACCTATAGCACCTTCATGTATAGCGTTCATCACATTTATAGTATCTGTACCTAGTGTACTGCTATAGCACCTTTGTGATGGGGTCTGTCACCTGTGATACAGGGTCTGTTACTTATAGAGCCCATCATATTTCATATATCACCCAGAGCATCTTGTTGTTCAGCATATATCATCTCTGTCACCTATAGCGCCTCCCTGTGCAGTGTCCTTCTCTGTCACCTATAGCGCCTCCCTGTGCAGTGTCCTTCTCTGTCACCTATAGCGCCTCCCTGTGCAGCGTCCTTCTCTGTCACCTATAGCGCCTCCCTGTGCAGTGTCCTTCTCTGTCACCTATAGCACCTCCCTGTGCAGGGTCCTTCTCTGTCACCTATAGCACCTCCCTGTGCAGTGTCCTTCTCTGTCACCTATAGCGCCTCCCTGTGCAGTGTCCTTCTCTGTCACCTATAGCACCTCCCTGTGCAGTGTCCTTCTCTGTCACCTATAGCACCTCCCTGTGCAGTGTCCTTCTCTGTCACCTATAGCGCCTCCCTGTGCAGTGTCCTTCTCTGCTGGGGGTTGTGTTGCTGTAGTTCTGTTCCATGTTGTTCTTTCTAGTTATTGCCTCCCCTGCGGGGCAGAATGTTGTTGTTGCCCCCCTCTGTGCAGCAGGTTACAGCCCTGACATCAGGGGGTCACTCAGTGCCTCCCCCATGTTATATGTCCCCTCGCCCCTCATCTGCTCCTTCATCCTCCTCACATTCCACAGGTGCCTCATTTTTACTGATAATATTGTGCTGAAGAGCCCGTGGGGGGCGCCATCTGTTGTATGCCAAATCCTACAGCTCCTGGCCACGGCTGATAACAGAGAGCAATAGATGTCCTCCTCCTCTTCCCTCAGACTCCTCTCTCCTCCTCTTCTTCCCCCAGACCCCTCTGTCCTCCTCTTCTTCCTCCAGACCCCTCTGTCCTCCTCTTCTTCCCCCAGACCCCTCTGTCCTCTTCTTCCCCCAGACCCCTCTGTCCTCCTCTTCTTCCCCCAGACCCCTCTGTCCTCCTCTTCTTCCCCCAGACCCCTCTGTCCTCCTCTTCTTCCCCCAGACCCCTCTGTCCTCCTCTTCTTCCCCCAGACCCCTCTGTCCTCCTCTTCTTCCCCCAGACCCCTCTGTCCTCCTCTTCTTCCCCCAGACCCCTCTGTCCTCCTCTTCTTCCCCCAGACCCCTCTGTCCTCCTCTTCTTCCCCCAGACTCCTCTGTCCTCCTCTTCCCTCAGACCCCTCTGTCCTCCTCTTCTTCCCCCAGACCCCTCTGTCCTCCTCTTCTTCCCCCAGACCCCTCTGTCCTCCTCTTCTTCCCCCAGACCCCTCTGTCCTCCTCTTCTTCCCCCAGACCCCTCTGTCCTCCTCTTCTTCCCCCAGACCCCTCTGTCCTCCTCTTCTTCCCCCAGACCCCTCTGTCCTCCTCTTCTTCCCCCAGACCCCTCTGTCCTCCTCTTCTTCCCCCAGACCCCTCTGTCCTCCTCTTCTTCCCCCAGACCCCTCTGTCCTCCTCTTCTTCCCCCAGACCCCTCTGTCCTCCTCTTCTTCCCCCAGACCCCTTTGTCCTCCTCTTCTTCCCCCAGACCCCTCTGTCCTCCTCTTCTTCCCCCAGACCCCTCTGTCCTCCTCTTCTTCCCCCAGATCCCTCTGTCCTCCTCTTCTTCCCCCAGACCCCTCTGTCCTCCTCTTCTTCCCCCAGACTCCTCTGTCCTCCTCTTCTTCTCCCAGAACCCTCTGTCCTCCTCGTCTTCCCCCAGACCCCTCTGTCCTTCTCTTCTTCCCCCAGACTCCTCTGTCCTCCTCTTCCCTCAGACCCCTCTGTCCTCCTCCTCTTCCCCCAGACCCCTCTGTCCTCCTCTTCTTCCCTCAGACCCCTCTGTCCTCCTCCTCTTCCCCCAGACCCCTCTGTCCTCCTCTTCTTCCCCCAGACCCCTCTGTCCTCCTCTTCTTCCCCCAGACCCCTCTGTCCTCCTCTTCTTCCCCCAAACCCCTCTGTCCTCCTCTTCTTCCCCCAGACCCCTCTGTCCTCCTCTTCTTCCCCCAGACCCCTCTGTCCTCCTCTTCTTCCCCCAGATCCCTCTGTCCTCCTCTTCTTCCCCCAGACTCCTCTGTCCTCCTCTTCTTCTCTCAGAACCCTCTGTCCTCCTCTTCTTCCCCCAGACCCCTCTGTCCTTCTCTTCTTCCCCCAGACCCCTCTGTCCTCTTCTTCCCCCAGACCCCTCTGTCCGCCTCTTCCCCCAGACTCCTCTGTCCTCCTCCTCTTCCCCCAGACCCCTCTGTCCTCCTCTTCTTTCCCCAGACCCCTCTGTCCTCCTCTTCCCCCAGACCCCTCTGTCCTCCTCCTCTTCCCCCAGACCCCTCTGTCCTCCTCTTCTTTCCCCAGACCCCTCTGTCCTCTTCTTCCCCCAGACCCCTCTGTCCTCCTCTTCTTCCCCCAGACCCCTCTGTCCTCCTCTTCTTCCCCCAGACCCCTCTGTCCTCCTCTTCTTCCCCCAGACCCCTCTGTCCTCCTCTTCTGCCCCCAGACTCCTCTGTCCTCCTCTTCCCTCAGACCCCTCTGTCCTCCTCTTCTTCCCCCAGACCCCTCTGTCCTCCTCTTCTTCCCCCAGACCCCTCTGTCCTCCTCTTCTTCCCCCAGACCCCTCTGTCCTCCTCTTCTTCCCCCAGACCCCTCTGTCCTCCTCTTCTTCCCCCAGACCCCTCTGTCCTCCTCTTCTTCCCCCAGACCCCTCTGTCTTCCTCTTCTTCCCCCAGACTCCTCTGTCCTCCTCTTCTTCTCCCAGAACCCTCTGTCCTCCTCTTCTTCCCCCAGACCCCTCTGTCCTTCTCTTCTTCCCCCAGACCCCTCTGTCCTCTTCTTCCCCCAGACCCCTCTGTCCTCCTCTTCCCCCAGACTCCTCTGTCCTCCTCCTCTTCCCCCAGACCCCTCTGTCCTCCTCTTCTATCTCCAGACCCCTCTGTCCTCCTCTTCTTCCCCCAGACCCCTCTGTCCTCCTCTTCTTCCCCCAGACCCCTCTGTCCTCCTCTTCTTCCCCCAGACCCCTTTGTCCTCCTCTTCTTCCCCCAGACCCCTCTGTCCTCCTCTTCTTCCCCCAGACCCCTCTGTCCTCCTCTTCTTCCCCCAGATCCCTCTGTCCTCCTCTTCTTCCCCCAGACCCCTCTGTCCTCCTCTTCTTCCCCCAGACTCCTCTGTCCTCCTCTTCTTCTCCCAGAACCCTCTGTCCTCCTCGTCTTCCCCCAGACCCCTCTGTCCTTCTCTTCTTCCCCCAGACTCCTCTGTCCTCCTCTTCCCTCAGACCCCTCTGTCCTCCTCCTCTTCCCCCAGACCCCTCTGTCCTCCTCTTCTTCCCTCAGACCCCTCTGTCCTCCTCCTCTTCCCCCAGACCCCTCTGTCCTCCTCTTCTTCCCCCAGACCCCTCTGTCCTCCTCTTCTTCCCCCAGACCCCTCTGTCCTCCTCTTCTTCCCCCAAACCCCTCTGTCCTCCTCTTCTTCCCCCAGACCCCTCTGTCCTCCTCTTCTTCCCCCAGACCCCTCTGTCCTCCTCTTCTTCCCCCAGATCCCTCTGTCCTCCTCTTCTTCCCCCAGACTCCTCTGTCCTCCTCTTCTTCCCCCAGACTCCTCTGTCCTCCTCTTCTTCTCTCAGAACCCTCTGTCCTCCTCTTCTTCCCCCAGACCCCTCTGTCCTTCTCTTCTTCCCCCAGACCCCTCTGTCCTCTTCTTCCCCCAGACCCCTCTGTCCGCCTCTTCCCCCAGACTCCTCTGTCCTCCTCCTCTTCCCCCAGACCCCTCTGTCCTCCTCTTCTTTCCCCAGACCCCTCTGTCCTCCTCTTCCCCCAGACCCCTCTGTCCTCCTCCTCTTCCCCCAGACCCCTCTGTCCTCCTCCTCTTCCCCCAGACCCCTCTGTCCTCTTCTTCCCCCAGACCCCTCTGTCCTCCTCTTCTTCCCCCAGACCCCTCTGTCCTCCTCTTCTTCCCCCAGACCCCTCTGTCCTCCTCTTCTTCCCCCAGACCCCTCTGTCCTCCTCTTCTTCCCCCAGACCCCTCTGTCCTCCTCTTCTTCCCCCAGACCCCTCTGTCCTCCTCTTCTTCCCCCAGACCCCTCTGTCCTCCTCTTCTTCCCCCAGACCCCTCTGTCCTCCTCTTCTGCCCCCAGACTCCTCTGTCCTCCTCTTCCCTCAGACCCCTCTGTCCTCCTCTTCTTCCCCCAGACCCCTCTGTCCTCCTCTTCTTCCCCCAGACCCCTCTGTCCTCCTCTTCTTCCCCCAGACCCCTCTGTCCTCCTCTTCTTCCCCCAGACCCCTCTGTCCTCCTCTTCTTCCCCCAGACCCCTCTGTCCTCCTCTTCTTCCCCCAGACCCCTCTGTCCTCCTCTTCTTCCCCCAGACCCCTCTGTCCTCCTCTTCTTCCCCCAGACCCCTCTGTCCTCCTCTTCTTCCCCCAGACCCCTCTGTCCTCCTCTTCTTCCCCCAGACCCCTCTGTCCTCCTCTTCTTCCCCCAGACCCCTCTGTCCTCCTCTTCTTCCCCCAGACCCCTCTGTCTTCCTCTTCTTCCCCCAGACTCCTCTGTCCTCCTCTTCTTCTCCCAGAACCCTCTGTCCTCCTCTTCTTCCCCCAGACCCCTCTGTCCTTCTCTTCTTCCCCCAGACCCCTCTGTCCTCTTCTTCCCCCAGACCCCTCTGTCCTCCTCTTCCCCCAGACTCCTCTGTCCTCCTCCTCTTCCCCCAGACCCCTCTGTCCTCCTCTTCTATCTCCAGACCCCTCTGTCCTCCTCTTCTTCCCCCAGACCCCTCTGTCCTCCTCTTCTTCCCCCAGACCCCTCTGTCCTCCTCTTCTTCCCCCAGACCCCTTTGTCCTCCTCTTCTTCCCCCAGACCCCTCTGTCCTCCTCTTCTTCCCCCAGACCCCTCTGTCCTCCTCTTCTTCCCCCAGATCCCTCTGTCCTCCTCTTCTTCCCCCAGACCCCTCTGTCCTCCTCTTCTTCCCCCAGACTCCTCTGTCCTCCTCTTCTTCTCCCAGAACCCTCTGTCCTCCTCGTCTTCCCCCAGACCCCTCTGTCCTTCTCTTCTTCCCCCAGACTCCTCTGTCCTCCTCTTCCCTCAGACCCCTCTGTCCTCCTCCTCTTCCCCCAGACCCCTCTGTCCTCCTCTTCTTCCCTCAGACCCCTCTGTCCTCCTCCTCTTCCCCCAGACCCCTCTGTCCTCCTCTTCTTCCCCCAGACCCCTCTGTCCTCCTCTTCTTCCCCCAGACCCCTCTGTCCTCCTCTTCTTCCCCCAAACCCCTCTGTCCTCCTCTTCTTCCCCCAGACCCCTCTTTCCTCCTCTTCTTCCCCCAGACCCCTCTGTCCTCCTCTTCTTCCCCCAGATCCCTCTGTCCTCCTCTTCTTCCCCCAGACTCCTCTGTCCTCCTCTTCTTCCCCCAGACTCCTCTGTCCTCCTCTTCTTCTCTCAGAACCCTCTGTCCTCCTCTTCTTCCCCCAGACCCCTCTGTCCTTCTCTTCTTCCCCCAGACCCCTCTGTCCTCTTCTTCCCCCAGACCCCTCTGTCCGCCTCTTCCCCCAGACTCCTCTGTCCTCCTCCTCTTCCCCCAGACCCCTCTGTCCTCCTCTTCTTTCCCCAGACCCCTCTGTCCTCCTCTTCCCCCAGACCCCTCTGTCCTCCTCCTCTTCCCCCAGACCCCTCTGTCCTCCTCCTCTTCCCCCAGACCCCTCTGTCCTCTTCTTCCCCCAGACCCCTCTGTCCTCCTCTTCTTCCCCCAGACCCCTCTGTCCTCCTCTTCTTCCCCCAGACCCCTCTGTCCTCCTCTTCTTCCCCCAGACCCCTCTGTCCTCCTCTTCTTCCCCCAGACCCCTCTGTCCTCCTCTTCTTCCCCCAGACCCCTCTGTCCTCCTCTTCTTCCCCCAGACCCCTCTGTCCTCCTCTTCTTCCCCCAGACCCCTCTGTCCTCCTCTTCTTCCCCCAGACCCCTCTGTCCTCCTCTTCTGCCCCCAGACTCCTCTGTCCTCCTCTTCCCTCAGACCCCTCTGTCCTCCTCTTCTTCCCCCAGACCCCTCTGTCCTCCTCTTCTTCCCCCAGACCCCTCTGTCCTCCTCTTCTTCCCCCAGACCCCTCTGTCCTCCTCTTCTTCCCCCAGACCCCTCTGTCCTCCTCTTCTTCCCCCAGACCCCTCTGTCCTCCTCTTCTTCCCCCAGACCCCTCTGTCCTCCTCTTCTTCCCCCAGACTCCTCTGTCCTCCTCTTCTTCTCCCAGAACCCTCTGTCCTCCTCTTCTTCCCCCAGACCCCTCTGTCCTTCTCTTCTTCCCCCAGACCCCTCTGTCCTCTTCTTCCCCCAGACCCCTCTGTCCTCCTCTTCCCCCAGACTCCTCTGTCCTCCTCCTCTTCCCCCAGACCCCTCTGTCCTCCTCTTCTTTCCCCAGACCCCTCTGTCCTCCTCCTCTTCCCCCAGACCCCTCTGTCCTCCTCCTCTTCCCCCAGACCCCTCTGTCCTCCTCTTCTTCCCCCAGACCCCTCTGTCCTCCTCCTCTTCCCCCAGACCCCTCTGTCCTCCTCTTCTTCCCCCAGACCCCTCTGTCCTCCTCTTCTTCCCCCAGACCCCTCTGTCCTCTTCTTCCCCCAGACCCCTCTGTCCTCCTCTTCTTCCCCCAGACCCCTCTGTCCTCCTCTTCTTCCCCCAGACCCCTCTGTCCTCCTCTTCTTCCCCCAGACCCCTCTGTCCTCCTCTTCTTCCCCCAGACCCCTCTGTCCTCCTCTTCTTCCCCCAGACCCCTCTGTCCTCCTCTTCTTCCCCCAGACCCCTCTGTCCTCCTCTTCTGCCCCCAGACTCCTCTGTCCTCCTCTTCCCTCAGATCCCTCTGTCCTCCTCTTCTTCCCCCAGACCCCTCTGTCCTCCTCTTCTTCCCCCAGACCCCTCTGTCCTCCTCTTCTTCCCCCAGACCCCTCTGTCCTCCTCTTCTTCCCCCAGACCCCTCTGTCCTCCTCTTCTTCCCCCAGACCCCTCTGTCCTCCTCTTCTTCCCCCAGACCCCTCTGTCCTCCTCTTCTTCCCCCAGACCCCTCTGTCCTCCTCTTCTTCCCCCAGACCCCTCTGTCCTCCTCTTCTTCCCCCAGACCCCTTTGTCCTCCTCTTCTTCCCCCAGACCCCTCTGTCCTCCTCTTCTTCCCCCAGACCCCTCTGTCCTCCTCTTCTTCCCCCAGATCCCTCTGTCCTCCTCTTCTTCCCCAAGACCCCTCTGTCCTCCTCTTCTTCCCCCAGACTCCTCTGTCCTCCTCTTCTTCTCCCAGAACCCTCTGTCCTCCTCGTCTTCCCCCAGACCCCTCTGTCCTTCTCTTCTTCCCCCAGACTCCTCTGTCCTCCTCTTCCCTCAGACCCCTCTGTCCTCCTCCTCTTCCCCCAGACCCCCCTGTCCTCCTCTTCTTCCCTCAGACCCCTCTGTCCTCCTCCTCTTCCCCCAGACCCCTCTGTCCTCCTCTTCTTCCCCCAGACCCCTCTGTCCTCCTCTTCTTCCCCCAGACCCCTCTGTCCTCCTCTTCTTCCCCCAAACCCCTCTGTCCTCCTCTTCTTCCCCCAGACCCCTCTGTCCTCCTCTTCTTCCCCCAGACCCCTCTGTCCTCCTCTTCTTCCCCCAGATCCCTCTGTCCTCCTCTTCTTCCCCCAGACTCCTCTGTCCTCCTCTTCTTCCCCCAGACTCCTCTGTCCTCCTCTTCTTCTCCCAGAACCCTCTGTCCTCCTCTTCTTCCCCCAGACCCCTCTGTCCTTCTCTTCTTCCCCCAGACCCCTCTGTCCTCTTCTTCCCCCAGACCCCTCTGTCCTCCTCTTCCCCCAGACTCCTCTGTCCTCCTCCTCTTCCCCCAGACCCCTCTGTCCTCCTCTTCTTTCCCCAGACCCCTCTGTCCTCCTCCTCTTCCCCCAGACCCCTCTGCCCTCCTCCTCTTCCCCCAGACCCCTCTGTCCTCCTCTTCTTCCCCCAGACCCCTCTGTCCTCCTCTTCTTCCCCCAGACCCCTCTGTCCTCCTCTTCTTCCCCCAGATCCCTCTGTCCTCCTCTTCTTCCCCCAGACTCCTCTGTCCTCCTCTTCTTCCCCCAGACTCCTCTGTCCTCCTCCTCTTCCCCCAGACCCCTCTGTCCTCCTCCTCTTCCCCCAGACCCCTCTGTCCTCCTCTTCTTCTCCTAGACCCCTCTGTCCTCCTCTTCTTCCCCCAGACCCCTCTGTCCTCCTCTTCTTCCCCCAGACCCCTCTGTCCTCCTCTTCTTCTCCCAGACCCCTCTGTCTTCTTCTTCCCCCTGACTCCTCTGTCCTCCTCCTCTTCCCTCAGACCCCCCTGTCCTCCTCTTCTTCTCCCAGACCCCTCTGTCCTCCTCTTCTTTCCCCAGCCCCTCTGTCCTCCTCTTCTTCTCCCAGACCCCTATGTCCTCCTCTTATTCCCCCAGACCCCTCTGTCCTCCTCTTCTTCTCCCAGACCCCTCTGTCCTCCTCCTCTTCCCCCAGACCCCTCTGTCCTCCTCTTCTTCCCCCAGACTCCTCTGTCCTCCTCTTCTTCCCCCAGACTCCTCTGTCCTCCTCTTCTTCCCCCAGACCCCTTTGTCCTCCTCTTCTTCTCCCAGACCCCTCTGTCCTCCTCTTCTTCCCCCAGACCCCTCTGTCCTCCTCTTCTTCCCTCAAACCCCTCTGTCCTCCTCCTCTTCCCCCAGACCCCTCTGTCCTCCTCCTCTTCCCCCAGACCCCTCTGTCCTCCCCTTCTTCCCCCAGACCCCTCTGTCCTCCTCTTCTTCCCCCAGACCCCTCTGTCCTCCTCTTTTTCCCCCAAACCCCTCTGTCCTCCTCTTCTTCCCCCAGACCCCTCTGTCCTCCTCTTCTTCCCCCAGACCCCTCTGTCCTCCTCTTCTTCCCCCAGACCCCTCTGTCCTCCTCTTCTTCCCCCAGATCCCTCTGTCCTCCTCTTCTTCCCCCAGACCCCTCTGTCCTCCTCTTCTTCCCCCAGACTCCTCTGTCCTCCTCTTCTTCTCCCAGAACCCTCTGTCCTCCTCTTCTTCCCCCAGACCCCTCTGTCCTCCTCTTCTTCCCCCAGACCCCTCTGTCCTCCTCTTCTTCCCCCAGATCCCTCTGTCCTCCTCTTCTTCCCCCAGACCCCTCTGTCCTCCTCTTCTTCCCCCAGACTCCTCTGTCCTCCTCTTCTTCTCCCAGAACCCTCTGTCCTCCTCTTCTTCCCCCAGACCCCTCTGTCCTTCTCTTCTTCCCCCAGACTCCTTTGTCCTCCTCTTCCCCCAGACCCCTCTGTCCTCCTCTTCTTCCCCCAGACCCCTCTGTCCTCCTCTTCTTCCCCCAGACCCCTCTGTCCTCCTCTTCTTCCCCCAGACCCCTCTGTCCTCCTCTTCTTCCCCCAGACCCCTCTGTCCTCCTCTTCTTCCCCCAGACCCCTCTGTCCTCCTCTTCTTCCCTCAGACTCCTCTGTCCTCCTCTTCTTCCCCCAGACTCCTCTGCCCTCTTCTTTCCCCAGGCCCCTCTGTCCTCCTCTTCTTCCCCCAGACCCCTCTGTCCTCCTCTTCTTCCCCCAGACCCCTCTGTCCTCCTCTTCTTCCCCCAGACCCCTCTGTCCTCCTCTTCTTCCCCCAGACCCCTCTGTCCTTTTCTTCTTCCCCCAGACCCCTCTGTCCTCCTCTTCTTCCCCCAGACCCCTCTGTCTTCCTCCTCTTCCCCCAGACCCCTCTGTCCTCCTCTTCTTCCCCCAGACCCCTCTGTCCTCCTCTTCTTCCCCCGACCCCTCTGTCCTCCTCTTCTTCCCCCAGACCCCTCTGTCTTCCTCCTCTTCCCCCAGACCCCTCTGTCCTCCTCTTCTTCCCCCAGATCCCTCTATCCTCCTCTTCTTCCCCCAGACCCCTCTGTCCTCCTCCTCCAGACTCCTCTGTCCTCCTCCTCCAGACTCCTCTGTCCTCCTTTTCTTCCCCCAGACCCCTCTGTCCTCCTCTTCTTCCCCCAGACCCCTCTGTCCTCCTCTTCTTCCCCCAGACCCCTCTCTCCTTCTCCTCTTCCCCCAGACCCCTCTGTCCTCCTCTTCTTCCCCCAGACCCCTATGTCCTCCTCTTCTTCCCCCAGACCCCTCTGTCCTCCTCTTCTTCCCCCAGACCCCTCTCTCCTTCTCCTCTTCCCCCAGACCCCTCTGTCCTCCTCTTCTTCCCCCAGACCCCTCTGTCCTCCTCTTCTTCCCCAAGACCCCTCTGTCCTCCTCTTCTTCCCCCAGACCCCTATGTCCTCCTCTTCTTCCCCCAGACCCCTCTGTCCTCCTCTTCTTCCCCCAGACCCCTCTCTCCTTCTCCTCTTCCCCCAGACCCCTCTGTCCTCCTCTTCTTCCCCCAGACCCCTCTGTCCTCCTCTTCTTCCCCCAGACCCCTCTGTCTTCCTCTTCCCCCAGACCCCTCTGTCCTCCTCTTCCCCCAGACCCCTCTGTCCTCCTCTTCCACCAGACCCCTCTGTCCTCCCCCAGACCCCTCTGTCCTCCCCCAGACCCCTCTGTCATCCCCCAGACTCCTCTGTCCTGCTCCTCCAGACTCCTCTGTCCTCCTCCTCCAGACTCCTCTGTCCATCTCCTCCTCCAGACTCCTCTGTCCTCCTCCTCCTCCAGACTCCTCTGTCCTCCTCCTCCTCCAGAATCCTCTGTCCTCCTCCTCCAGACTCCTCTGTCCTCCTCCTCCAGACTCCTCTGTCCTCCTCCTCCAGACTCCTCTGTCCTCCTCCTCCAGACTCCTCTGTCCTCCTCCTCCTCCAAACTCCTCTGTCCTCCTCCTCCTCCAGACTCCTCTGTCCTCCTCCTCCTCCAGACTCCTCTGTCCTCCTCCTCCAGACTCCTCTGTCCCCCTCCGGCCTCCCTGTTATGTGTCAGACATCCGTGCTGCTCTATATGTGACTCCTGGCAGTGGGGCAGGAGGCGTCTTATCTTCTTGTTAAAGTAGTTTTCCATTGCTGCAGTTGGAGGGACGGTTATTAGGACTGCAGAGGAATTCACATAAAGGTTAACCCCTGGCGTGCCGGCCGCAGCATAGAGTACATCCCCTGTGCTTTACACTGCAGCTCCTGGGGGCTTAGCTGTAGTACCCAGCGTGACCACTGCACAGTGTATGGCGCACCACCTCCCAGGGAATGCTGGGAGATTTCAGCTCTAACATTGCAGAACAGATGAAGATTCTAGAAATCCCGGACTTGGAGCGACTTCTCTCGCTGTGGCTCATGGGTCTCCCCTTCATGTGGACGCCCTGCGGCCGGAGGCTCACGTGGCGTTACCGCGTCACAGCAGCTGAGAGCAGCTTTGCCTCATTACATTGCTGTCAACATTGCGTTTTCAAAACGCACGCTTTACCGCCGCCGGAGACGAGAGGGAAGTTCATGCCGGTTCCATCGCATTTGTCTAAAAACAGGAAATTAGCGTCAGGTGCAGATTATCGCCAGTAACGCGCAGGTGCGGTCACATGACCCTTTTTCACGTTTCCGTCCTTTTCCCATGTTTCCCTGCGTTTGGCCGGTTTGAATCCGTTTTTTCCTCATTTGTGGAAGTTTAAGCATCTGTGAAAGTGTTAATAAATCTTCTTACAGAAACTAAGAAAAACGGATTCACGGCAGCCAAAAACGCAGGAAACCGTGAAAAAAACCGCACCCAGAGCGCAGCGCGGGACCTGACAATAATCCGGGGATCCTCCTCCTGTCGGGCGCCTGACCTCCTGTGTTTTGGGGTGCGGTGAGGAATATTCCGTATACGGGAGATGGGGTGAAGGTCTCTGTACACATGACAGCTGGCGCAGGAGTGTCGCCCCCCGGTGACCCCGTGACTCCGAGCCGCCGGTCACAGGGGTCGTGTCCACTATTTGAGGTGAGAGAGGCGGGACATGATATAATTAGATTCTTTGTGGTCAGGAGGTCAGAGGTCATTTTCCTGGAACCCTCTGCAGGATCCTCATGTGTGGGAGAATGTGGGGAATTCGGAGCTGACATTTCCCAGCATTCCCTGCTTGTTCAGTCTCTGTGATGTCTCCCTGTCTAGTGCTTCCAGTGCAGGACGCGTCATCATGAACCCGACCCCTCAGTATTGGGGTGCATGCTCTGTATACAGGGATGTGACCCCTCAGTATGGGGGTACATGCTTTGTATACAGGGATACGACCCCGTCCCCTCAGTATGGGGGTACATGCTCTGTATACAGGGATACGTCCTCGTCCCCTCAGTATTGGGGTGCATGCTCTGTATACAGGGATACGTCCCTGTCCCCGCAGTATTGGGGTACATGCTCTGTATACAGGGATACGTCCTCGTCCCCTCAGTATTGGGGTGCATGCTCTGTATACAGGGATACGTCCCTGTCCCCTCAGTATTGGGGTACATGCTCTGTATACAGGGAAATGACCACTCAGTATTGGGGTGCATGCTCTGTATATAGGGATAAGGCCCTGTCCCCTCAGTATTGGGGTACATGCTCTGTATACAGGGATACAGCCCCGTCCCCTCAGTATTGGGGTACATGCTCTGTATACAGGGATACGTCCCTGTCCCCTCAGTATTGGGGTACATACTCTGTATAAAGGGATACGGCCCCGTCCCCTCAGTATTGGGGTGCATGCTCTGTATACAGGGATACGGCCCTGTCCCCTCAGTATTGGGGTACATGCTCTGTATACAGGGATACGGCCCTGTCCCCTCAGTATTGGGGTACATGCTCTGTATACAGGGATACGGCCCCGTCCCCTCAGTATTGGGGTGCATGCTCTGTATACAGGGATATGTCCCCGTCCCCTCAGTATTGGGGTACATGCTCTGTATACAGGGATACGGCCCTGTCCCCTCAGTATTGGGCTGCATGCTCTGTATACAGGGATACGGCCCTGTCCCCTCAGTATTGGGGTACATGCTCTGTATACAGGGAAATGACCACTCAGTATTGGGGTGCATGCTCTGTATATAGGGATAAGGCCCTGTCCCCTCCGTATTGGGGTACATGCTCTGTATACAGGGATATGTCCCCGTCCCCTCAGTATTGGGGTACATGCTCTGTATACAGGGATACGGCCCTGTCCCCTCAGTATTGGGGTGCATGCTCTGTATACAGGGATATGACCACTCAGTATTGGGGTGCATGCTCTGTATACAGGGATACGGCCCTGTCCCCTCAGTATTGGGGTACATGCTCTGTATACAGGGATACGGCCCTGTCCCCTCAGTATTGGGGTGCATGCTCTGTATACAGGGATACGGCCCTGTCCCCTCAGTATTGGGGTACATGCTTTGTATACAGGGATACGACCCCGTCCCCTCAGTATTGGGGTGCATGCTCTGTATACAGGGATACGGCCCTGTCCCCTCAGTATTGGGGTACATGCTCTGTATACAGGGATATGACCACTCAGTATTGGGGTGCATGCTCTGTATACAGGGATATGACCACTCAGTATTGGGGTGCATGCTCTGTATCCACGGATACAACTCTCTTGGTGCTGCAGGTTCCAGATCTAAATGTTGATGTTCCCTATTTTGGAAATGGGAATCCTGGATCCATATATCAGGATATAAACGCTGTGCTTCGGGTCCTTGCGTCATCAGGGGGTGGATGTTCCCTGAGACCATTCCTTCCTATAAATACAGAATGGGGTCAGTGCTCCGGCACAGGCAGGAGGGGGTTAATAGCGGAGGGGGCGGGGGGGGGGGGGCTCCGGATGTGTCCTGGAGGTGTCATATGTCTCTGCCTATAAGTATAACATGGCTGAGCTCCCTGTTACCCCAGCAGAGGGTCACGACTGCTCCAAATAGCTCAGAACGCTGCAGTATGATCCTCTGCTGCATCTCTGCTTGCTGTCATCGACTACTAATATTCCCTGTATTTCTTACAGCTGAAGGTTTGTTACAGTTGTGCCTAGTCTAGACAAATGCTTGGACTATGAACTGATACATGTTTCCTGCACTGATACATTGTAACAAACTATCAAGATGGTAGAGAACATGGTAGATATGGGGGCCCCAGGGGTGGAGTGTGGGTGCTGGGGCCGGGCACCTCGTCGGGCACCACCTCGCACCCGCTTTATGTTCTTTTGTCTGTAAAGCTTCTAATAGTAAATCTGTGAGGAGGATTCTTAAAGGGCCGGCGAGGGCTGACACCAGGGAGCAGTAGCTGGTTCTGGCAGGCCCTTGTGGTTGCGCCATCAGTCATGTGGGGGCAGACGCCAGCAGCGCCGATCGATATCTGTGACGCCCATCACCCGGCGGCTTCTGCCCTCGCTGACATTTCATTTGCACTTTGTGGAAAATTACTGAAATACGGACAAACAGCGAATTGTGGGAAGAGCGACACCTTATTCCTGCCATACCTGTTACCAGATTTGTCTGGGGCAGTATATATGAGTCATGGGCACTATATATGAACTCTGGGCAGTATATAGGAGCCCCGGGGCAGACTATATGACTCCGGACCAGTATATATGAACTATGGGCAGTATGTAGGAGCTCTGGGGCAGTATATATGACGTTGGACCAGTATGTGTGAGTCCCGGGCACTATATGTGTGAGCCCCGGGCACTATGTGTGTGAGCCCCGGGCACTATGTGTATGAGCCCCGGGCACTATGTGTGTGAGCCCCGGGCACTATGTGTGTGAGCCCCGGGCACTATATGTGTGAGCCCCGGGCAGTATATGTGTGAGTCCCGGGCACTATATGTATGAGCCCCGGGCACTATATGTGTGAGCCCCGGGCACTATATGTGTGAGCCCCGGGCACTATATGTGTGAGCCCCGGGCACTATATGTGTGAGTCCCGGGCACTATATGTGTGAGTCGCGGGCACTATATGTGTGAGCCCCGGGCAGTATATGTGTGAGCCCCGGGCACTATATGTGTGAGCCCCGGGCAGTATATGTGTGAGCCCCGGGCAGTATATGTGTGAGTCCCGGGCACTATATGTGTGAGCCCCGGGCACTATATGTGTGAGTCCCGGGCACTATATGTGTGAGCCCCGGGCACTATATGTGTGAGTCCCGGGCAGTATATGTGTGAGCCCCGGGCACTATATGTGTGAGTCCCGGGCAGTATATGTGTGAGTCCCGGGCACTATATGTGTGAGCCCCGGGCACTATATGTGTGAGTCCCGGGCACTATATGTGTGAGTCCCGGGCACTATATGTGTGAGCCCCGGGCACTATATGTGTGAGCCCCGGGCACTATATATGTGAGCCCCGGGCAGTATATGTGTGAGCCCCGGGCAGTATACGTGTGAGTCCCGGGCAGTAGATGTGTGAGTCCCGGGCACTATGTGTGTGAGTCGCGGGCACTATATGTGTGAGCCCCGGGCAGTATATGTGTGAGCCCCGGGCACTATATGTGTGAGCCCCGGGCAGTATATGTGTGAGTCCCGGGCACTATATGTGTGAGCCCCGGGCAGTATATGTGTGAGTCCCGGGCACTATATGTGTGAGCCCCGGGCAGTATATGTGTGAGCCCCGGGCACTATATGTGTGAGTCCCGGGCACTATATGTGTGAGTCCCGGGCACTATATGTGTGAGCCCCGGGCACTATATGTGTGAGCCCCGGGCAGTATATGTGTGAGCCCCGGGCAGTATATGTGTGAGCCCCGGGCAGTATATGTGTGAGCCCCGGGCACTATATGTGTGAGCCCCGGGCACTATATGTGTGAGTCCCGGGCACTATATGTGTGAGCCCCGGGCAGTATATGTGTGAGTCCCGGGCAGTATACGTGTGAGTCCCGGGCACTATATGTGTGAGCCCCGGGCAGTATATGTGTGAGTCCCGGGCAGTATATGTGTGAGCCCCGGGCAGTATATGTGTGAGTCCCGGGCACTATATGTGTGAGTCCCGGGCACTATATGTGTGAGCCCCGGGCACTATATGTGTGAGCCCCGGGCACTATATGTGTGAGCCCCGGGCACTATATGTGTGAGCCCCGGGCACTATATGTGTGAGCCCCGGGCAGTATATGTGTGAGCCCCGGGCACTATATGTGTGAGCCCCGGGCAGTATATGTGTGAGCCCCGGGCAGTATACGTGTGAGTCCCGGGCAGTATATGTGTGAGTCCCGGGCACTATATGTGTGAGTCCCGGGCACTATATGTGTGAGCCCCGGGCAGTATATGTGTGAGTCCCGGGCAGTATATGTGTGAGCCCCGGGCAGTATATGTGTGAGCCCCGGGCAGTATATGTGTGAGCCCCGGGCAGTATATGTGTGAGCCCCGGGCACTATATGTGTGAGCCCCGGGCACTATATGTGTGAGCCCCGGGCAGTATATGTGTGAGCCCCGGGCACTATATGTGTGAGCCCCGGGCACTATATGTGTGAGCCCCGGGCACTATATGTGTGAGCCCCGGGCACTATATGTGTGAGCCCCGGGCACTATATGTGTGAGCCCCGGGCAGTATATGTGTGAGTCCCGGGCACTATATGTGTGAGCCCCGGGCACTATATGTGTGAGCCCCGGGCTCTATATGTGTGAGTCCCGGGCACTATATGTGTGAGCCCCGGGCACTATATGTGTGAGCCCCTGGCAGTATATGTGTGAGCCCCGGGCAGTATACGTGTGAGTCCCGGGCAGTATATGTGTGAGTCCCGGGCACTATATATGTGAGCCCCGGGCAGTATATGTGTGAGTCCCGGGCAGTATATGTGTGAGTCCCGGGCACTATATGTGTGAGCCCCGGGCAGTATATGTGTGAGCCCCGGGCACTATATGTGTGAGCCCCGGGCACTATATGTGTGAGCCCCGGGCACTATATGTGTGAGCCCCGGGCAGTATATGTGTGAGCCCCGGGCACTATATGTGTGAGCCCCGGGCACTATATGTGTGAGTCCCGGGCACTATATGTGTGAGCCCCGGGCACTATATGTGTGAGCCCCGGGCAGTATATGTGTGAGTCCCGGGCACTATATGTGTGAGCCCCGGGCACTATATGTGTAAGTCCCGGGCACTATATGTGTGAGCCCCGGGCACTATATGTGTGAGCCCCGGGCAGTATATGTGTGAGCCCCGGGCAGTATATGTGTGAGCCCCGGGCACTATATGTGTGAGCCCCGGGCAGTATATGTGTGAGCCCCGGGCAGTATATGTGTGAGCCCCGGGCAGTATATGTGTGAGTCCCGGGCAGTATATGTGTGAGTCCCGGGCACTATATGTGTGAGTCCCGGGCACTATATGTGTGAGTTCCGGGCAGTATATGTGTGAGCCCCGGGCAGTATATGTGTGAGCCCCGGGCAGTATATGTGTGAGCCCCGGGCACTATATGTGTGAGCCCCGGGCACTATATGTGTGAGCCCCGGGCAGTATATGTGTGAGTCCCGGGCACTATATGTGTGAGTTCCGGGCACTATATGTGTGAGCCCCGGGCAGTATATGTGTGAGTTCCGGGCACTATATGTGTGAGCCCCGGGCAGTATATGTGTGAGCCCCGGGCACTATATGTGTGAGTCCCAGGCAGTATATATGAGTCCCGGGCACTATATGTGTGAGCCCCGGGCACTATATGTGTGAGCCCCGGGCACTATATGTGTGAGTCCCAGGCAGTATATATGAGTCCCGGGCACTATATGTGTGAGTCCCGGGCAGTATATGTGTGAGCCCCGGGCACTATATGTGTGAGCCCCGGGCAGTATATGTGTGAGCCCCGGGCAGTATATGTGTGAGCCCCGGGCAGTATATGTGTGAGTCCCGGGCACTATATGTGTGAGCCCCGGGCAGTATATGTGTGAGTCCCGGGCAGTATATATGTGAGCCCCGGGCAGTATACGTGTGAGTCCCGGGCAGTATATGTGTGAGTCCCGGGCACTATATATGTGAGCCCCGGGCAGTATATGTGTGAGCCCCGGGCAGTATATGTGTGAGCCCCGGGCACTATATGTGTGAGCCCCGGGCACTATATGTGTGAGTCCCGGGCACTATATGTGTGAGCCCCGGGCACTATATGTGTGAGCCCCGGGCAGTATATGTGTGAGTCCCGGGCACTATATGTGTGAGCCCCGGGCAGTATATGTGTGAGCCCCGGGCACTATATGTGTGAGCCCCGGGCACTATATGTGTGAGCCCCGGGCAGTATATGTGTGAGCCCCGGGCAGTATATGTGTGAGCCCCGGGCACTATATGTGTGAGCCCCGGGCACTATATGTGTGAGCCCCGGGCACTATATGTGTGAGTCCCGGGCAGTATATGTGTGAGTCCCGGGCACTATATGTGTGAGCCCCGGGCAGTATATGTGTGAGCCCCGGGCAGTATATGTGTGAGCCCCGGGCACTATATGTGTGAGCCCCGGGCACTATATGTGTGAGCCCCGGGCACTATATGTGTGAGCCCCGGGCAGTATATGTGTGAGCCCCGGGCACTATATGTGTGAGCCCCGGGCAGTATATGTGTGAGCCCCGGGCAGTATATGTGTGAGCCCCGGGCACTATATGTGTGAGCCCCGGGCAGTATATGTGTGAGCCCCGGGCAGTATATGTGTGAGTCCCGGGCACTATATGTGTGAGCCCCGGGCACTATATGTGTGAGCCCCGGGCACTATATGTGTGAGCCCCGGGCAGTATATGTGTGAGCCCCGGGCACTATATGTGTGAGCCCCGGGCAGTATATGTGTGAGCCCCGGGCAGTATATGTGTGAGCCCCGGGCAGTATATGTGTGAGCCCCGGGCACTATGTGTGTGAGCCCCGGGCACTATATGTGTGAGTCCCGGGCAGTATATGTGTGAGCCCCGGGCAGTATATGTGTGAGTCCCGGGCACTATATGTGTGAGCCCCGGGCACTATATGTGTGAGCCCCGGGCAGTATCTATGACTACTGGGCAGTATATATGAGCTCTGGTGCGTGGAGCTTGCTGATGGTGAGGTTACAGCAGGGGGGGACGTGCCTCTCTGTGCAGCGCTCCGGCTTGTGTTGGTGCTATACACATAAATAATACATGGTATCTGTATTTTGTTACAGTGTTGCAGCGGGAGGCATCGGTGTCTCCATGACAGGGATCCCCATTGTCCTCTGTGTAATTCTACCAGTCACAGTAGCCCCGGATAGAAATGGGAGGAGCTATGGGCGGGGCCTGAGGCCACCCGGGGGGGGGGGGGTAATGGGGGAGGGGGGTCACACAGGAGCCACAAGGGGAGGTAAGTAGAGACACTATCATTGCTTCTAGTTAGTAGGCTTAGCGCTGGTGATTGTTGCCAGGGGCATCATGGGATTGTGCATAGAGATGCTACATGCAGGATGTGTGGGGGGGCCGGGGCTCGCCAGGGGCATCATGGGATTGTGCATAGAGATGCTACATGCAGGATGTGTGGGGAGGCCGGCGCTCACCAGGGGCATCATGGGATTGTGAATAGAGATGCTACATGCAGGATGTGTGGGGGGGCCGGGGCTCGCCAGGGGCATCATGGGATTGTGAATAGAGATGCTACATGCAGGATGTGTGGGGAGGCCGGCGCTCACCAGGGGCATCATGGGATTGTGAATAGAGATGCTACATGCAGGATGTGTGGGGAGGCCGGCACTCGCCAGGGGCATCATGGGATTGTGCATAGAGATGCTACATGCAGGATGTGTGGGGAGGCCGGCGCTCGCCAGGGACATCATGGGATTGTGCATAGAGATGCTACATGCAGGATGTGTGGGGAGGCCGGCGCTCGCCAGGGGCATCATGGGATTGTGCATAGAGATGCTACATGCAGGATGTGTGGGGAGGCCGGCGCTCGCCAGGGACATCATGGGATTGTGCATAGAGATGCTACATGCAGGATGTGTGGGGAGGCCGGCGCTCGCCAGGGGCATCATGGGATTAGGAATAGAGATGCTCCATGCAGGATGTGTGGGTAGGCCGGGGCTCGCCAGGGGCATCATGGGATTGTGCATAGAGATGCTACATGCAGGATGTGTGGGGAGGCCGGCGCTCACCAGGGGCATCATGGGATTGTGCATAGAGATGCTACATGCAGGATGTGTGGGGAGGCCGGCGCTCGCCAGGGGCATCATGGGATTGTGCATAGAGATGCTACATGCAGGATGTGTATGGAGGCCAGCGCTCGCCAGGGGCATCATGGGATTGTGCATAGAGATGCTACATGCAGGATGTGTGGGGAGGCCGGCGCTCACCAGGGGCATCATGGGATTGTGCATAGAGATGCTACATGCAGGATGTGTGGGGAGGCCGGCGCTCGCCAGGGGCATCATGGGATTGTGCATAGAGATGCTACATGCAGGATGTGTGGGGAGGCCGGCACTCGCCAGGGGCATCATGGGATTGTGCATAGAGATGCTACATGCAGGATGTGTGGGGAGGCCGGCACTCGCCAGGGGCATCATGGGATTGTGAATAGAGATGCTACATGCAGGATGTGTGGGGAGGCCGGCGCTCACCAGGGGCATCATGGGATTGTGCATAGAGATGCTCCATGCAGGATGTGTGGGGAGTCCGGCGCTCGCCAGGGGCATCATGGGATTGTGAATAGAGATGCTACATGCAGGATGTGTGGGGAGGCCGGCGCTCGCCAGGGGCATCATGGGATTGTGCATAGAGATGCTACATGCAGGATGTGTGGGGAGGCCGGCGCTCACCAGGGGCATCATGGGATTGTGCATAGAGATGCTACATGCAGGATGTGTGGGGAGGCCGGCGCTCGCCAGGGGCATCATGGGATTGTGCATAGAGATGCTCCATGCAGGATGTGTGGGAAGGCCGGCGCTCTCCAGGGGCATCATGGGATTGTGCATAGAGATGCTACATGCAGGATGTGTGGGGAGGCCGGCGCTCGCCAGGGGCATCATGGGATTGTGCATAGAGATGCTACATGCAGGATATGTGGGGAGGCCGGCGCTCACCAGGGGCATCATGGGATTGTGCATAGAGATGCTACATGCAGGATGTGTGGGGAGGCCGGCGCTCGCCAGGGGCATCATGGGATTGTGCATAGAGATGCTACATGCAGGATAAGTGGGGAGGCCGGCGCTCACCAGGGGCATCATGGGATTGTGCATAGAGATGCTACATGCAGGATATGTGGGGAGGCCGGCGCTCACCAGGGGCATCATGGGATTGTGCATAGAGATGCTACATGCAGGATGTGTGGGGAGGCCGGCGCTCGCCAGGGACATCATGGGATTGTGCATAGAGATGCTACATGCAGGATGTGTGGGGAGGCCGGCGCTCGCCAGGGGCATCATGGGATTGTGCATAGAGATGCTACATGCAGGATGTGTGGGGAGGCCGGCGCTCACCAGGGGCATCATGGGATTGTGCATAGAGATGCTACATGCAGGATGTGTGGGGAGGCCGGCGCTCGCCAGGGGCATCATGGGATTGTGCATAGAGATGCTACATGCAGGATGTGTGGGGAGGCCGGCGCTCGCCAGGGGCATCATGGGATTGTGCATAGAGATGCTACATGCAGGATATGTGGGGAGGCCGGCGCTCACCAGGGGCATCATGGGATTGTGAATAGAGATGCTACATGCAGGATGTGTGGGGAGGCCGGCGCTCGCCAGGGGCATCATGGGATTGTGCATAGAGATGCTCCATGCAGGATGTGTGGGAAGGCCGGCGCTCGCCAGGGGCATCATGGGATTGTGCATAGAGATGCTACATGCAGGATGTGTGGGGAGGCCGGCGCTCGCCAGGGGCATCATGGGATTGTGCATAGAGATGCTACATGCAGGATATGTGGGGAGGCCGGCGCTCACCAGGGGCATCATGGGATTGTGCATAGAGATGCTACATGCAGGATGTGTGGGGAGGCCGGCGCTCGCCAGGGACATCATGGGATTGTGCATAGAGATGCTACATGCAGGATGTGTGGGGAGGCCGGCGCTCGCCAGGGACATCATGGGATTGTGCATAGAGATGCTACATGCAGGATGTGTGGGGAGGCCGGCGCTCGCCAGGGGCATCATGGGATTGTGCATAGAGATGCTACATGCAGGATGTGTGGGGAGGCCGGCGCTCACCAGGGGCATCATGGGATTGTGCATAGAGATGCTACATGCAGGATGTGTGGGGAGGCCGGCGCTCGCCAGGGGCATCATGGGATTGTGCATAGAGATGCTACATGCAGGATGTGTGGGGAGGCCGGCGCTCGCCAGGGGCATCATGGGATTGTGCATAGAGATGCTACATGCAGGATGTGTGGGGAGGCCGGCGCTCACCAGGGGCATCATGGGATTGTGCATAGAGATGCTACATGCAGGATGTGTGGGGAGGCCGGCGCTCGCCAGGGGCATCATGGGATTGTGCATAGAGATGCTACATGCAGGATGTGTGGGGAGGCCGGCGCTCACCAGGGGCATCATGGGATTGTGAATAGAGATGCTACATGCAGGATGTGTGGGGAGGCCGGCGCTCGCTCCTCTCCACCCTCCTTATCTTGTTTGTTTTCAGGGAGCAGGAATTGACCGGAGGAGATGGAGCGCACACATAGGTGCCAGCGCCTCACACCCTGCACCCACTCACACCCTGCACCCACTCACACCCTGCACCCACTCACACCCCTGCACCCACTCACACCCCTGCACCCACTCACACCCCTGCACCCACTCACACCCTGCACCCACTCACACCCCTGCACCCACTCACACCCCTGCACCCACTCACACCCTGCACCCACTCACACCCTGCACCCACACACACCCTGCACCCACTCACACCCTGTACCCCACACATACCTGCACCCACTCACACCCTGCACCCACTCACACCCTGCACCCACTCACACCCTGCACCCACTCACACCCCTGCACCCACTCACACCCCTGCACCCACTCACACCCCTGCACCCACTCACACCCCTGCACCCACTCACACCCTGCACCAACACACACCCCTGCACCCACACACACCCCTGCACCCACTCACACCGTGCACCCACTCACACCGTGCACCCACTCACACCCTGCACCCACTCACACCCTGCACCCACTCACACCCTGCACCCACACACACCCTGCACCCACACACACCCCTGCACCCACACACACCCCTGCACCCACTCACACCCCTGCACCCACTCACACCGTGCACCCACTCACACCCTGCACCCACTCACACCCTGCACCCACTCACACCCTGCACCCCACACACACCCTGCACACACACCCCTGCACCCACTCACACCCTGCACCCACTAACACCCTGCACCAACTCACACCCTGCACCCACTCACACCCTGCACCCACACACACCCTGCACCCACACACACCCCTGCACCCACACACACCCCTGCACCCACTCACACCCTGCACCCACTCACACCCTGCACCCACTCACACCCTGCACCCACACACACCCCTGCACCCACACACACCCCTGCACCCACTCACACCCTGCACCCCACACACACCCTGCACCCACACACACCCCTGCACCCACTCACACCCTGCACCCACTCACACCCTGCACCCACTCACACCCTGCACCCACTCACACCCTGCACCCACTCACACCCTGCACCCACTCACACCCTGTACCCCACACATACCTGCACCCACTCACACCCTTCACCCACACACACCCCTGCACCCACACACACCCCTGCACCCACTCACACCGTGCACCCACTCACACCCTGCACCCACTCACACCCTGCACCCACACACACCCTGCACCCACTCACACCCTGTACCCCACACATACCTGCACCCACTCACACCCTGCACCCACACACACCCTGCACCCACACACACCCCTGCACCCACTCACACCGTGCACCCACTCACACCCTGCACCCACTCACACCCTGCACCCACTCACACCCTGCACCCACACACACCCTGCACCCACACACACCCTGCACCCACACACACCCTGCACCCACACACACCCCTGCACCCACACACACCCCTGCACCCACTCACACCGTGCACCCACTCACACCCTGCACCCACTCACACCCTGCACCCACACACACCCCTGCACCCACACACACCCCTGCACCCACTCACACCCTGCACCCCACACACACCCTGCACCCACACACACCCCTGCACCCACTCACACCCTGCACCCACTCACACCCCTGCACCCACTCACACCCTGCACCCACTCAAACCCTGCACCCACTCACACCCCTGCACCCACTCACACCCTGCACCCACTCACACCCTGCACCCACTCATACTCTGCACCCACTCACACCCCTGCACCCACTCACACCCCTGCACCCACTCACACCCTTGCACCCACTCACACCCCTGCACCCACTCACACCCCTGCACCCACTCACATTCCTGCACCCACTCACACCCCCGCACCCACTCACACCACCTTGCACCCACTCACACACTGCACCCCACACATACCTGCACCCCACACATACCTGCACCCACTCACACCCTGCACCCACTCACACCCTGCACCCACTCACACCCCTGCACCCACTCACACCCCTGCACCCACTCACACCCCTGCACCCACTCACACCCCTGCACCCACTCACACCCCTGCACCCACTTACACCCTGCATCCACTTACACCCTGCACCCACTTACACCCTGCACCCACTTACTCCCTGCACCCACTCACACCCTGCACCCACTCACACCCCTGCACCCACTTACACCCTGCACCCACTCACACCTGCACCCACTCACACCTGCACCCACTCACACCCTGCAACCACTCACACCCTGCACCCACTTACACCCTGCACCCACTTACACCCTGCACCCACTCACACCCTGCACCCACTCACACCCTGCACCCACTCACACCCTGCACCCACTCACACCCCTGCACCCACTCACACCCCTGCACCCACTCACACCCCTGCACCCACTCACACCCCTGCACCCACTCACACCCCTGCACCCACTCACACCCTGCATCCACTTACACCCTGCACCCACTTACTCCCTGCACCCACTCACACCCTGCACCCACTCACACCCTGCACCCACTCACACCCCTGCACCCACTTACACCCTGCACCCACTTACACCCTGCACCCACTTACACCCTGCACCCACTTACACCCTGCACCCACTCACACCCTGCACCCACTCACACCCTGCACCCACTCACACCCCTGCACCCACTCACACCCTGCACCCACTTACACCCTGCACCCACTCACACCCTGCACCCACTCACACCCTGCACCCACTCACACCCCTGCACCCACTCACACCCCTGCACCCACCCACACCCCTGCACCCACAGACACCCCTGCACCCACTTACACCCTGCACCCACTTACACCCTGCACCCACTCACACCCTGCACCCACTCACACCCTGCACCCACTCACACCCTGCACCCACTCACACCCTGCACCCACTCACACCCCTGCACCCACTTACACCTTGCACCAACTTACACCCTGCACCCACTCACACCCTGCACCCACTCACACCCCTGCACCCACTCACACCCCTGCACCCACACACACCCCTGCACCCACTTACACCCTGCACCCACTTACTCCCTGCACCCACTTACTCCCTGCACCCACTTACTCCCTGCACCCACTCACACCCTGCACCCCACACATACCTGCACTCACTCACACCTGCACCCACTCACACCCCTGCACCCACTTGCACCCTCTCACCCCTCTCACCTTGTCTGTCTCTTGCAGTGACATGGAGCCTCCACAGACGGAGATGGTGGACATGCGCTTGTGTGAGAAATCCAATGGAGCGATGGGATCAGAGACACCGGAGCCCAGGTTCTTGTCATCTGCACTGGGGGGGGGGGGGTTTGGGGGGCTCCTATACCCCTATAGGGGCCCCACAGGACTGGGCCCCAGTAACCGGTTATTTCTGCTCTATTTAGTTTCACTGGACCCGAGAACCAAGAACTGGAGGAGTTTCTTCCTCATGTCTCCGGGAAAGAGAAAACCAGATTCACAGATGTGAGTAACCACAGTGTGACCCTATAGCCTCTATACTGGACACCGCACAGTGTGACCCTATAGGCACTATACTGGACACTGCGCAGTGTGACCCTATAGCCTCTATACTGGACAGGGCACAGTGTGACCCTATAGCCTCTTTACTGGACACCGCACAGTGTGACCCTATAGCCACTATACTGGACACCGCACAGTGTGACCCTATAGCTACTATACTGGACACTGCGCAGTGTGACCCTATAGCCACTATACTGGACACCGCACAGTGTGACCCTATAGCCACTATACTGGACACTGCACAGTGTGACCCTATAGCCCCTATACTGGACACCGCACAGTGTGACCCTATAGCCACTATACCGGACACTGCACAGTGTGACCCTATAGCCCCTATACTGGACACTGCACAGTGTGACCCTATAGCCACTATACTGGACACCGCACAGTGTGACCCTATAGCCACTATACTGGACACTGCACAGTGTGACCCTATAGCCCCTATACTGGACACCGCACAGTGTGACCCTATAGCCACTATACTGGACACCGCACAGTGTGACCCTATAGCTACTATACTGGACACCGCACAGTGTGACCCTATAGCTACTATACTGGACACCGCACAGTGTGACCCGATAGCCACTATACTGGACAGGGCACAGTGTGACCCTATAGCCTCTATACTGGACACCGCATAGTGTGACCCTATAGGCACTATACTGGACACCGCACAGTGTGACCCTATAGCTACTATACTGGACACCGCACAGTGTGACCCTATAGGCACTATACTGGACACCGCACAGTGCGACCCTATAGGCACTATACTGGACAGGGCACCGTGTGAGCTATAGCTGCTATACTGGACACCGCACAGTGTGACCCTATAGCCACTATACTGGACACCGCACAGTGTGACCCTATAGACACTATACTGGACATGGCACAGTGTGACCCTATAGGCACTATACTGGACACTGCACAGTGTGACCCTGTAGGCACTATACTGGACACTGCACAGTGTGACCCTATAGCCTCTATACTGGACACAGCACAGTGTGACCCTATAGCCTCTACACTGGACACAGCACAGTGTGAGCCTATAGCTGCTATACTGGACACTGCACAGTGTGACCCTATAGCCACTATACTGGACACCGCACAGTGTGACCCTATAGACACTATACTGGACATGGCACAGTGTGACCCTATAGGCACTATACTGGACACTGCACAGTGTGACCCTGTAGGCACTATACTGGACACTGCACAGTGTGACCCTATAGCCTCTATACTGGACACAGCACAGTGTGACCCTATAGCTGCTATACTGGACACTGCACAGTGTGACCCTATAGCTGCTATACTGGACACAGCACAGTGTGACCCTATAGCTGCTATACTGGACACTGCACAGTGTGACCCTATAGCCTCTATACTGGACACCGCAAGGTGTGACCCTATAGCCTCTATACTGGACACTGCACAGTGTGACCCTATAGGCACTATACTGGACACCGCACAGTGTGACCCTATAGCCTCTATACTGGACAGGGCACAGTGTGACCCTATAGCCTCTATACTGGACAGGGCACAGTGTGACCCTATAGCCTCTACACTGGACACTGCGCAGTGTGACCCTATAGGCACTATACTGGACACCGCACAGTGTGACCCTATAGCCACTATACTGGACACCGCACAGTGTGACCCTATAGACACTATACTGGACATGGCACAGTGTGACCCTATAGGCACTATACTGGACACTGCACAGTGTGACCCTATAGCCTCTACACTGGACACAGCACAGTGTGAGCCTATAGCTGCTATACTGGACACTGCACAGTGTGACCCTATAGGCACTATACTGAACACTGCACAGTGTGACCCTATAGCTGCTATACTGGACACTGCACAGTGTGACCCTATAGCCTCTATACTGGACACTGCACAGTGTGACCCTATAGCCTCTATACTGGACATGGCACAGTGTGACCCTATAGCCTCTATACTGGACACGGCACAGTGTGACCCTATAGCCTCTATACTGGACATGGCACAGTGTGACCCTTTAGCTACTATAATGGACACTGCGCAGTGTGACCCTATAGCCACTATACTGGACACCGCACAGTGTGACCCTATAGCCACTATACTGGACACCGCACAGTGTGACCCTATAGACACTATACTGGACATGGCACAGTGTGACCCTATAGGCACTATACTGGACACTGCACAGTGTGACCCTGTAGGCACTATACTGGACACTGCACAGTGTGACCCTATAGCCTCTATACTGGACACAGCACAGTGTGACCCTATAGCTGCTATACTGGACACTGCACAGTGTGACCCTATAGCTGCTATACTGGACACCGCACAGTGTGAGCCTATAGCTGCTATACTGGACAGGGCACAGTGTGACCCTATAGCCTCTATACTGGACACCGCAAGGTGTGACCCTATAGCCTCTATACTGGACATCGCAAGGTGTGACCCTATAGCCTCTATACTGGACACTGCACAGTGTGACCCTATAGGCACTATACTGGACACCGCACAGTGTGACCCTATAGCCTCTATACTGGACAGGGCACAGTGTGACCCTATAGCCTCTATACTGGACAGGGCACAGTGTGACCCTATAGCCTCTACACTGGACACAGCACAGTGTGACCCTATAGCCACTATACTGGACACCGCTCAGTGTGACCCTATAGCCTCTATACTGGACACCGCACAGTGTGACCTTATAGCTATTATACTGGACACCGCACAGTGTGACCCTATAGGCACTATACTGGACACTGCACAGTGTGACCCTATAGGCACTATACTGGACACCGCACAGTGTGACCCTATAGGCACTATACTGGACACTGCACAGTGTGACCCTATAGCCACTATACTGGACACCGCACAGTGTGACCCTATAGCCTCTATACCGGACACCGCACAGTGTGACCCTATAGCCTCTATACCGGACACCGCACAGTGTGACCCTATAGCCTCTATACTGGACACTGCGCAGTGTGACCCTATAGCCACTATACGTGGTTTATACTTCCCTGTGCATGTGTCCTGCAGGAGTCTCACAATTCTTTCCTCACAGTTCGAGGGGAAGACGTCTTTCGGGATGTCGGTCTTTAACCTGAGTAACGCCATCATGGGCAGCGGCATCCTGGGACTGGCATACGCCATGGCGAACACCGGCGTCCTGCTCTTCCTGTAAGTGCCCCCTACTGCAGCCGTGTGTTTGTTACAATGTGTCAGCCCAGGTTCAGCCCCAGAGGTAGGTCATGTGAGAGGTTCCATTCACTGACTGTGAGCTCTACAGCACAGGGCGGGGATTATAGAGCCCCTATAGATAAGGGGTCCACTCCATAGTAGAGGAGTCCTGGCTGGACGCATGTGTACCCCCCCCCATGTCACATGACCCCCCCCCCCCCCATGTCACATGACATCACAGCTCCTCAGGTATGAGCCTGGGCTCCGGGCACTGATAGGTTAATTACCCTGGATCTCACCCCCCCTCCCCCCTGGCACCCAGATCCTTAATGTAGGGGCAGCGTGTTCTCCGATCCCGTGGGAACAGACGTCTGAATTCTGGGCACACAGGGGCGAGGAGGGTGCCAGGTGCCAGAATAACTGTAAGATAAGACCGAGGTCATGTCATCCCCATGATAAAGTCTATGTAAGGATGTGTAGGGGTTCAGCGTGAGGTCATTCAGCCGGATTGGGGGTCACTGATGGTGTGTGCCTGATGCAGGAAGGGAGAGCGTGAGGTTATATGTAGGATGACAAAGTTGCCTGATGGTGTTCTACTGCGCGACTTGTAGGATTATTTTACGCTACTGTGCTGATGGTGCAGTGCTGGGTTTACTGATGATATACAAAAGCTAAGGTTGTCTGCAGGTGCACATTTACTATTCTATATAAAAGCTCAGGTTGTATGAAGGTGCACGTTTACTATTCTATATGATAGCTGAGGTTGTATGACAGCGCAGTGCTGGGCTGGCTGATGCTATATAAAAGCTAAGGTTGTATGATGGTGCACGTTTACTATTCTGTATGATAGTAGAGGTTGTATGACGGCGCAGTGCTGGGCTGGCTGATGCTATATAAAAGCTAAGGTTGTATGATGATGCACGTTTACTATTCTGTATGATAGCAGAGGTTGTATGATGGCGCAGTGCTGGGCTGGCTGATGCTATATAAAAGCTAAGGTTGTATGATGGTGCACGTTTACTATTCTGTATGATAGCAGAGGTTGTATGATGGCGCAGTGCTGGGCTGGCTGATGCTATATAAAGCTAAGGTTGTATGATGGTGCACGTTTACTATTCTGTATGATAGCAGAGGTTGTATGATGGCGCAGTGCTGGGCTGGCTGATGCTATATAAAGCTAAGGTTGTATGATGGTACAAGTTTACTATTCTGTATGATAGCAGAGGTTGTATGACGGCGCAGTGCTGGGCTGGCTGATGCTATATAAAAGCTAAGGTTGTATGATGGTGCACGTTTACTATTCTGTATGATAGCAGAGGTTGTATGACGGCGCAGTGCTGGGCTGGCTGATGCTATATAAAAGCTAAGGTTGTATGATGGTGCACGTTTACTATTCTGTATGATAGCAGAGGTTGTATGACGGCGCTGTGCTGGGCTGGCTGATGCTATATAAAAGCTAAGGTTGTATGATGGTGCACGTTTACTATTCTCTATGATTGCAGAGGTTGTATGACGGCGCAGTGCTGGGCTGGCTGATGCTATATAAAAGCTAAGGTTGTATGATGGTGCACGTTTACTATTCTGTATGATAGCAGAGGTTGTATGACGGCGCAGTGCTGGGCTGGCTGATGCTATATAAAAGCTAAGGTTGTATGATGGTGCACGTTTACTATTCTGTATGATAGCAGAGGTTGTATGATGGCGCAGTGCTGGGCTGGCTGATGCTATATAAAAGCTTAGGTTGTATGATGGTGCACGTTTACTATTCTGTATGATAGCAGAGGTTGTA
This sequence comes from Engystomops pustulosus, assembly GCF_040894005.1. NCBI lineage: Eukaryota > Metazoa > Chordata > Amphibia > Anura > Leptodactylidae > Engystomops > Engystomops pustulosus. Next base: position 211,276 of record NC_092420.1, read on the forward strand.
TGACGGCGCAGTGCTGGGCTGGCTGATGCTATATAAAGCTAAGGTTGTATGATGGTGCACGTTTACTATTCTGTATGATAGCAGAGGTTGTATGACGGTGCAGTGCTGGGCTGGCTGATGCTATATAAAAGCTAAGGTTGTATGATGGTGCACGTTTACTATTCTGTATGATAGCAGAGGTTGTATGACAGCGCAGTGCTGGGCTGGCTGATGCTATATAAAGCTCAGGTTGTATGATGGTGCACGTTTACTATTCTGTATGATAGCAGAAGTTGTATGACGGCGCAGTGCTGGGCTGGCTGATGCTATATAAAAGCTAAGGTTGTATGATGGTGCACATTTACTATTCTATATGATAGCAGAGGTTGTATGATGGCGCAGTGCTGGGCTGGCTGATGCTATATAAAGCTAAGGTTGTATGATGGTGCACGTTTACTATTCTGTATGATAGCAGAGGTTGTATGACGGTGCAGTGCTGGGCTGGCTGATGCTATATAAAAGCTAAGGTTGTATGATGGTGCACGTTTACTATTCTGTATGATAGCAGAGGTTGTATGACAGCGCAGTGCTGGGCTGGCTGATGCTATATAAAAGCTAAGGTTGTATGATGGTGCACGTTTACTATTCTGTATGATAGCAGAGGTTGTATGATGGCGCAGTGCTGGGCTGGCTGATGCTATATAAAAGATTAGGTTGTATGATGGTGCACGTTTACTATTCTGTATGATAGCAGAGGTTGTATGACGGCGCAGTGCTGGGCTGGCTGATGCTATATAAAGCTAAGGTTGTATGATGGTGCACGTTTACTATTCTGTATGATAGCAGAGGTTGTATGACGGTGCAGTGCTGGGCTGGCTGATGCTATATAAAAGCTAAGGTTGTATGATGGTGCACGTTTACTATTCTGTATGATAGCAGAGGTTGTATGACAGCGCAGTGCTGGGCTGGCTGATGCTATATAAAGCTCAGGTTGTATGATGGTGCACGTTTACTATTCTGTATGATAGCAGAGGTTGTATGACGGCGCAGTGCTGGGATGGCTGATGCTATATAAAGCTCAGGTTGTATGATGGTGCACGTTTACTATTCTGTATGATAGCAGAGGTTGTATGACGGCGCAGTGCTGGGTTGGCTGATGCTATATAAAGCTAAGGTTGTATGATGGTGCACGTTTACTATTCTGTATGATAGCAGAGGTTGTATGACGGCGCAGTGCTGGGCTGGCTGATGCTATATAAAGCTCAGGTTGTATGACGGTGCACGTTTACTATTCTGTATGATAGTAGAGGTTGTATGACGGCGCAGTGCTGGGCTGGCTGATGCTATATAAAAGCTAAGGTTGTATGATGGTGCACGTTTACTATTCTGTATGATAGCAGAGGTTGTATGACGGCACAGTGCTGGGTTGGCTGATGCTATATAAAGCTAAGGTTGTATGATGGTGCACATTTACTATTCTGTATGATAGCAGAGGTTGTATGACGGCGCAGTGCTGGGCTGGCTGATGCTATATAAAGCTAAGGTTGTCTGCAGGTGCAGTGTGGTTAGTTATCACTGTGTGAGAGATAAAGTTGCCTGATGGTGCAGGGTTGTCTGTGCTATGGGCGGCGGTGTAAGTTTGGGGACCCCAGAGGTAGGTGAGCAGCATGCAGGAGAAGGCCTTGTGTGACACCTGCTGGGTGCTTGATGCAGCTTCTGTGGGGTGTGGAGGGTGCAGCTGCAGGTTCCCACGGCTCAGGGACAGACACTCGCACTGAGCTGCAGAGCGTTCCTCCCACTGATCCCTCATTTCACTGACTGCAAGCAGAGATCCTACGCTGTGATGTTCATATTCCCTGATCTTGCAGGTTCCTGCTGACGGCTGTGGCGCTGCTGTCCACATACTCCATCCACCTGCTGCTCAAGTCCTCCGGGGTCGTAGGTGAGTGGGTGCTGTGGGTGCTGCAGGTGCTCTGGGTGCTGCGGAAGCTGTTGGTGGTGCTGGTGCTGTGGATGCTGCGGCTGCTGCGGGTGCTCTGGGTGCTGCGGGTGCTCTGGGTGCTGTGGTTGCTGCGGGTGCTGTGGTTGCTGCGGGTGCTGTGGTTGCTGCGGGTGCTCTGGGTGCTGCGAGTGCTCTGGGTGCTACGGGTGCTCTGGGTGCTGCGGAAGCTGTTGGTGGTGCTGGTGCTGCGGGTGCTGCGGTTGCTCTGGGTGCTGCGGTTGCTCTGGGTGCTGCGGGTGCTCTGGGTGCTGCGGGTGCTGCGGGTGCTCTGGGTGCTGTGGGTGCTGCTGCTGCTGTGGAAGCTGTTGGTGGTGCTGGTGCTGTGGATGCTGCGGCTGCTCTGGGTGCTGCGGCTGCTCTGGGTGCTGCGGCTGCTCTGGGTGCTGCGGCTGCTCTGGGTGCTGCGGCTGCTCTGGGTGCTGCGGCTGCTGTGGGAGCTGTTGGTGGTGCTGGTGCTGTGGTTGCTGCGGGTGCTGTGGGTGCTGCGGCTGCTGCGGAAGCTGTTGGTGGTGCTGGTGCTGTGGTTGCTGCGGGTGCTGTGGGTGCTGCGGCTGCTGCGGAAGCTGTTGGTGCTGCTGGTGCTCTGGGTGCTGCGGGTGCTCTGGGTGCTGCGGATGCTCTGGGTGCTGCGGATGCTCTGGGTGCTGTGGGTGCTCTGGGTGCTGTGGGTGCTGCGGCTGCTGCGGAAGCTTTTGGTGGTGCTGTGGTTGCTATGGTTGCTGTGGGTGCTGCGGGTGCTCTGGGTGCTGCGGATGCTGTGGGTGCTGCGGCTGCTGCGGAAGCTGTTGGTGGTGCTGGTGCTCTGGTTGCTGCGGATGCTCTGGGTGCTGCGGATGCTCTGGGTGCTGCGGATGCTCTGGGTGCTGCGGATGCTCTGGGTGCTGCGGATGCTCTGGGTGCTGTGGGTGCTCTGGGTGCTGGTCTGTGCGGCCGCTCATGCGCTGCGCTGTGTGTTGCAGGGATACGCGCCTATGAGCAGCTCGGGTACAAAGCCTTCGGGACCCCGGGAAAGATGGCGGCCGCCATAGCGATAACACTGCAGAACATCGGAGGTAAGTACCGGACACCTACCCCAGCGCCCAATCACCCCTCCCCCACTCACACTCACCCTCTGTCACCCGCAGCCATGTCCAGCTACCTGTACATCGTCAAATCCGAGCTGCCCCTCGTCATCCAGACATTCCTCAACCTCCCGGAGAAGAGCACGTGAGTCACTACTGCTCGCTGTTATCAGCCACTGCACCCCGGGGGGGGGGGGGGATACCATCTACTGCTCCCTATTATCAGCCACTGCACCCCGGGGGGGGGGGGGATACCATCTACTGCTCTCTGTTATCAGCCATTACATCCCGGGGAGAGGAGACTGTACAGGGGGGGATACAATCTATTACTCTCTGTTATCAGCCATTACATCCCGGGGAGAGGAGACTGTACAGGGGGGGATACAATCTATTACTCTCTGTTATCAGCCATTACATCCCGGGGAGAGGAGACTGTACAGGGGGGATACAATCTATTACTCTCTGTTATCAGCCATTACATCCCGGGGAGAGGAGACTGTACAGGGGGGATACAATCTATTACTCTCTGTTATCAGCCATTACATCCCGGGGAGAGGAGACTGTACAGGGGGGATACAATCTATTACTCTCTGTTATCAGCCATTACATCCCGGGGAGAGGAGACTGTACAGGGGGGGGGATACAATCTATTACTCTCTGTTATCAGCCATTACACCCCGGGGAGAGGAGACTGTACAGGGGGATACAATCTATTACTCTCTGTTATCAGCCATTACACCCCGGGGAGAGGAGACTGTACAGGGGGGATACAATCTATTACTCTCTGTTATCAGCCATTACACCCCGGGGAGAGGAGACTGTACAGGGGGGGATACAATCTATTACTCTCTGTTATCAGCCATTACATCCCGGGGAGAGGAGACTGTACAGGGGGGGATACAATCTATTACTCTCTGTTATCAGCCATTACATCCCGGGGAGAGGAGACTGTACAGGGGGGATACAATCTATTACTCTCTGTTATCAGCCATTACATCCCGGGGAGAGGAGACTGTACAGGGGGGATACAATCTATTACTCTCTGTTATCAGCCATTACACCCCGGGGGGAGGAGACTGTACAGGGGTGATACAATCTATTACTCTCTGTTATCAGCCATTACACCCCGGGGGGGAGGAGACTGTACAGGGGGGGGGGGGTTGCAATCTATCACCCTGACCACACCACCTCCTAAAAATAACTAAGTGTCTGCACGTCCCCCTGTACGGCCAATGACGGATGGAACCTGCTCCTCTCCTGCACATCCCCCATATCTTCCAGTCTATGCGCACTGTAGAGGTGTTGTTACATTGTATCTGTTGAGATGACCCTATATAGATCTGTTTGTTAGTCTTAACACTTACCGTGATACAATGTAACAATCTGATCATGTATCACCTCCACATATACATGTACCTGGTCTATTACTTGGGTCGGTTTGTTACAATATATCTCTATAGGCACCCTGGTTACAGTACAGTCGCTGCAAGTCAGCCGGGGGTTACATTGTGTAGGGTCATACGTTGTATCAGTCTGGGGGTTACATTGTGTAGGGTCATACGTTGTATCAGTCTGGGGGTTACATTGTGTAGGGTCACACGTTGTATCAGTCTGGGTGTTACATTGTGTGGGGTCATACGTTGTATCAGTCTGGGGGTTACATTGTGTAGGGTCATACGTTGTATCAGTCTGGGTGTTACATTGTGTGGGGTCATACGTTGTATCAGTCTGGGGGTTACATTGTGTAGGGTCATACGTTGTATCAGTCTGGGTGTTACATTGTGTAGGGTCATACGTTGTATCAGTCTGGGGGTCACATTGTGTAGGGTCATACGTTGTATCAGTCTGGGGGTTACATTGTGTGGGGTCATACGTTGTATCAGTCTGGGGGTTACATTGTGTAGGGTCATACGTTGTATCAGTCTGGGTGTTACATTGTGTAGGGTCATACGTTGTATCAGTCTGGGGGTTACATTGTGTAGGGTCATACGTTGTATCGGTCTGGGGTTACATTGTGTAGGGTCATACGTTGTATCAGTCTGGGGGTTACATTGTGTAGGGTCATACGTTGTATCAGTCTGGGGGTTACATTGTGTAGGGTCATACGTTGTATCAGTCTGGGGGTTACATTGTGTAGGGTCATACGTTGTATCAGTCTGGGGGTTACATTGTGTAGGGTCATACGTTGTATCAATCTGGGGGTTACATTGTGTAGGGTCACACGTTGTATCAGTCTGGGGGTTACATTGTGTAGGGTCACACGTTGTATCAGTCTGGGGGTCACATTGTGTGGGGTCACACGTTGTATCAGTCTGGGGGTCACATTGTGTGGGGTCACACGTTGTATCAGTCTGGGTGTTACATTGTGTGGGGTCATACGTTGTATCAGTCTGGGGGTTACATTGTGTGGGGTCATACGTTGTATCAGTCTGGGTGTTACATTGTGTAGGGTCATACGTTGTATCAGTCTGGGGGTTACATTGTGTGGGGTCATACGTTGTATCAGTCTGGGGGTTACATTGTGTAGGGTCATACGTTGTATCAGTCTGGGGGTTACATTGTGTAGGGTCATACGTTGTATCAGTCTGGGGGTTACATTGTGTAGGGTCACACGTTGTATCAGTCTGGGTGTTATATTGTGTAGGGTCATACGTTGTATCAGTCTGGGGGTTACATTGTGTGGGGTCATACGTTGTATCAGTCTGGGTGTTACATTGTGTAGGGTCATACGTTGTATCAGTCTGGGGGTTACATTGTGTGGGGTCATACGTTGTATCAGTCTGGGTGTTACATTGTGTAGGGTCATACGTTGTATCAGTCTGGGGGTTACATTGTGTGGGGTCATACGTTGTATCAGTCTGGGGGTTACATTGTGTGGGGTCATACGTTGTATCAGTCTGGGGGTTACATTGTGTGGGGTCATACGTTGTATCAGTCTGGGGGTTACATTGTGTAGGGTCATACGTTGTATCGGTCTGGGGTTACATTGTGTAGGGTCATACGTTGTATCAGTCTGGGGGTTACATTGTGTAGGGTCATACGTTGTATCAGTCTGGGGGTTACATTGTGTGGGGTCATACGTTGTATCAGTCTGGGTGTTATATTGTGTAGGGTCATACGTTGTATCAGTCTGGGGGTTACATTGTGTGGGGTCATACGTTGTATCAGTCTGGGTGTTACATTGTGTAGGGTCATACGTTGTATCAGTCTGGGGGTTACATTGTGTGGGGTCATACGTTGTATCAGTCTGGGTGTTACATTGTGTAGGGTCATACGTTGTATCAGTCTGGGGGTTACATTGTGTGGGGTCATACGTTGTATCAGTCTGGGGGTTACATTGTGTAGGGTCATACGTTGTATCAGTCTGGGTGTTACATTGTGTAGGGTCATACGTTGTATCAGTCTGGGGGTTACATTGTGTAGGGTCATACGTTGTATCGGTCTGGGGTTACATTGTGTAGGGTCATACGTTGTATCAGTCTGGGGGTTACATTGTGTAGGGTCATACGTTGTATCAGTCTGGGGGTTACATTGTGTAGGGTCATACGTTGTATCAGTCTGGGGGTTACATTGTGTAGGGTCATACGTTGTATCAATCTGGGGGTTACATTGTGTAGGGTCACACGTTGTATCAGTCTGGGGGTTACATTGTGTAGGGTCACACGTTGTATCAGTCTGGGGGTCACATTGTGTGGGGTCACACGTTGTATCAGTCTGGGGGTCACATTGTGTGGGGTCACACGTTGTATCAGTCTGGGTGTTACATTGTGTGGGGTCATACGTTGTATCAGTCTGGGGGTTACATTGTGTGGGGTCATACGTTGTATCAGTCTGGGTGTTACATTGTGTAGGGTCATACGTTGTATCAGTCTGGGGGTTACATTGTGTGGGGTCATACGTTGTATCAGTCTGGGGGTTACATTGTGTAGGGTCATACGTTGTATCAGTCTGGGGGTTACATTGTGTAGGGTCACACGTTGTATCAGTCTGGGTGTTATATTGTGTAGGGTCATACGTTGTATCAGTCTGGGGGTTACATTGTGTAGGGTCATACGTTGTATCAGTCTGGGGGTTACATTGTGTGGGGTCATACGTTGTATCAGTCTGGGTGTTACATTGTGTAGGGTCATACGTTGTATCAGTCTGGGGGTTACATTGTGTGGGGTCATACGTTGTATCAGTCTGGGGGTTACATTGTGTGGGGTCATACGTTGTATCAGTCTGGGGGTTACATTGTGTGGGGTCATACGTTGTATCAGTCTGGGGGTTACATTGTGTGGGGTCATACGTTGTATCAGTCTGGGGGTTACATTGTGTGGGGTCATACGTTGTATCAGTCTGGGGGTTACATTGTGTAGGGTCATACGTTGTATCAGTCTGGGGGTCACATTGTGTGGGGTCATACGTTGTATCAGTCTGGGGGTTACATTGTGTAGGGTCATACGTTGTATCAGTCTGGGGGTTACATTGTGTAGGGTCATACGTTGTATCAGTCTGGGGGTTACATTGTGTAGGGTCACACGTTGTATCAGTCTGGGTGTTACATTGTGTAGGGTCATACGTTGTATCAGTCTGGGGGTTACATTGTGTAGGGTCACACGTTGTATCAGTCTGGGGGTTACATTGTGTAGGGTCATACGTTGTATCAGTCTGGGTGTTACATTGTGTAGGGTCATACGTTGTATCAGTCTGGGGGTTACATTGTGTAGGGTCATACGTTGTATCAGTCTGGGGGTTACATTGTGTGGGGTCACACGTTGTATCAGTCTGGGGTTTACATTGTGTGGGGTCATACGTTGTATCAGTCTGGGGGTCACATTGTGTGGGGTCACACGTTGTATCAGTCTGGGGGTCACATTGTGTGGGGTCATACGTTGTATCAGTCTGGGTGTTACATTGTGTGGGGTCATACGTTGTATCAGTCTGGGGGTTACATTGTGTGGGGTCATACGTTGTATCAGTCTGGGGGTCACATTGTGTGGGGTCACACGTTGTATCAGTCTGGGGGTTACATTGTGTGGGGTCATACGTTGTATCAGTCTGGGGGTTACATTGTGTAGGGTCATACGTTGTATCAGTCTGGGGGTTACATTGTGTAGGGTCATACGTTGTATCAGTCTGGGGGTTACATTGTGTAGGGTCATACGTTGTATCAGTCTGGGGGTTACATTGTGTAGGGTCATACGTTGTATCAATCTGGGGGTTACATTGTGTAGGGTCACACGTTGTATCAGTCTGGGGGTTACATTGTGTAGGGTCACACGTTGTATCAGTCTGGGGGTCACATTGTGTGGGGTCACACGTTGTATCAGTCTGGGGGTCACATTGTGTGGGGTCACACGTTGTATCAGTCTGGGTGTTATATTGTGTAGGGTCACACGTTGTATCAGTCTGGGTGTTACATTGTGTGGGGTCATACGTTGTATCAGTCTGGGGGTTACATTGTGTAGGGTCATACGTTGTATCAGTCTGGGTGTTACATTGTGTGGGGTCATACGTTGTATCAGTCTGGGTGTTACATTGTGTGGGGTCATACGTTGTATCAGTCTGGGTGTTACATTGTGTGGGGTCATACGTTGTATCAGTCTGGGGGTTACATTGTGTGGGGTCATACGTTGTATCAGTCTGGGGGTTACATTGTGTGGGGTCATACGTTGTATCAGTCTGGGGGTTACATTGTGTAGGGTCATACGTTGTATCAGTCTGGGGGTTACATTGTGTGGGGTCATACGTTGTATCAGTCTGGGGGTTACATTGTGTGGGGTCATACGTTGTATCAGTCTGGGGGTTACATTGTGTGGGGTCATACGTTGTATCAGTCTGGGGGTTACATTGTGTAGGGTCATACGTTGTATCAGTCTGGGGGTTACATTGTGTAGGGTCATGCGTTGTATCAGTCTGGGGGTTACATTGTGTAGGGTCACACGTTGTATCAGTCTGGGGTTACATTGTGTGGGGTCATACGTTGTATCAGTCTGGGTGTTACATTGTGTGGGGTCACACGTTGTATCAGTCTGGGTGTTACATTGTGTGGGGTCATACGTTGTGTCAGTCTGGGGGTTACATTGTGTGGGGTCATACGTTGTATCAGTCTGGGGGTTACATTGTGTAGGGTCATACGTTGTATCAGTCTGGGTGTTACATTGTGTAGGGTCATACGTTGTATCAGTCTGGGTGTTACATTGTGTAGGGTCATACGTTGTATCAGTCTGGGGGTTACATTGTGTGGGGTCACACGTTGTATCAGTCTGGGGGTTACATTGTGTGGGGTCATACGTTGTATCAGTCTGGGGGTCACATTGTGTGGGGTCACACGTTGTATCAGTCTGGGGGTCACACGTTGTATCAGTCTGGGGGTTACATTGTGTAGGGTCATACGTTGTATCAGTCTGGGGGTCACACGTTGTATCAGTCTGGGGGTTACATTGTGTGGGGTCACACGTTGTATCAGTCTGGGGGTCACATTGTGTGGGGTCACACGTTGTATCAGTCTGGGGGTCACATTGTGTGGGGTCATACGTTCTATCAGTCTGGGGGTTACATTGTGTAGGGTCATACGTTGTATCAGTCTGGGTGTTACATTGTGTGGGGTCATACGTTGTATCAGTCTGGGGGTTACATTGTGTGGGGTCATACGTTGTATCAGTCTGGGGGTCACATTGTGTGGGGTCATACGTTGTATCAGTCTGGGTGTTACATTGTGTAGGGTCATACGTTGTATCAGTCTGGGGGTTACATTGTGTGGGGTCATACGTTGTATCAGTCTGGGGGTTACATTGTGTAGGGTCATACGTTGTATCAGTCTGGGGGTTACATTGTGTAGGGTCACACGTTGTATCAGTCTGGGGGTTACATTGTGTAGGGTCATACGTTGTATCAGTCTGGGGGTTACATTGTGTGGGGTCACACGTTGTATCAGTCTGGGGGTTACATTGTGTGGGGTCATACGTTGTATCAGTCTGGGGGTTACATTGTGTGGGGTCATACGTTGTATCAGTCTGGGGGTTACATTGTGTAGGGTCATACGTTGTATCAGTCTGGGGGTTACATTGTGTGGGGTCATACGTTGTATCAGTCTGGGTGTTACATTGTGTGGGGTCA